>NC_068421.1:61920963-61998463 GCF_023373465.1 Oncorhynchus keta | reverse complement strand
CATCACTTACTCTGTGATTTGGACAACAAATAGGTTTTATACTCTTAAATCTCCAGGAGCAGATAGGGAGAAGAATGGATGTGTGTTGTAAAGCATCGGTCTTTCACAGCTTGATGAGAGGTGATCAGTGAGACTGTGTGGGATTGTTTTAGTTATAAATCAGTGTGCATTACTGTACAGTTGTGGCCAAAAGGTTTGAGAATGACACACATATGAATTTTCACAAAGTCTGCTACCTCGGTTTGAATGATGGCAATTTGCATACTCCAGAATATTATGAAGAGTGATCAGATGAATTGCAATTAATTGCAAAGTCCCTCTTTGCCATGTAAATGGACTGAATCCCCCCAAAACATTTCCACTGCATTTCATCCCTGCCACAAAAGGACCAGCTGACATCATCATGTCAGGGATTCTCTCGTTAACACAGGTGTGAGTGTTAATGAGGACAAGGCTGGAGATCACTTTGTCATGCTGATTGAATTTGAATAACAGACTGGAAGCTTCAAAAGGAGGGTGGTGCTTGGAATCATTGTTCTTCCTCTGTCAGCCATAGTTACCTGCAAGGAAACACGTGCCATCATAATTGCTTTGCACAAAAAGGGCTTCACAGGCAAGGATATTGCTGCCAGTAAGATTGCAGCTAAATCAACCATTTATCGGATCATCAAGAACTTCAAGGAGAGAGGTTCAATTGTTGTAAAGAAGGCTTCGGGCCGCCCAAGAAAGTCCAGCAAGATATTCTTCAAAATCTACAGGGATTGGACTGCTGAGGACTGGGGTAAAGTCATTTTCTCTAGCCTCCCGGGTGACGCAGTGGTTAAGGGCACTGTACTGCTGCGCCAGCTGTGCCACCAGAGATCCTGGGTTCGCGCCCAGGCTCTGTCGTAACCGGACGCGATCGGGAGGTCCGTGGGGCGACGCACAATTGGCCTAGCGTCGTCCGGGTTAGGGAGGGTAGTAGCGACTGCTAACCAAGGTTGCCAGGTGCACTGTGTTTCCTCTGACACATTGGTGCGGCTGGCTTCCGGGTTGGATGCGCGCTGTGTTAAGAAGCAGTGAGGCTTAGTTGGGTTGTGTATCGGAGGACGCATGACTTTCAACCTTTGTCTCTCCTGAGCCCGTACGGGAGTGGTAGTGATGGGACAAGATAGTAGCTACTAAAACAATTGGATACCACGAAATTGGGGAGAAAAGAGGGGTAAAATAAAAAAATAAAAAAATGTCATTTTCTCTGATGAATCCCCTTTCCGATTGTTTGGGGCATCCGGAAAAAAGCACTACCATCAGTCCTGTGTCATGCCAACAGTAAAGCATCCTAAGACCATTCATGTGTGGGGTTGCTTCTCAACCAAGGGAGTGGGCTCACTCACAATTTTGCCTAAGAATACAGCCCTGAATAAAGAATGGTACCAACACATCCTCCGAGAGCAACTTCTCCCAACCATCCAGGAACAGTTTGGTGACTAACAGTGCCTTTTCCAGCATGATGGAGCACCTTGCCATAAGGCAAAAGTGATAACTATGTGGCTCGGGGAACAAAACATTGATATTTTGGGTCCATGGCCAGGAAGCTCCCCGGACGTTAATCCCATTGAGAACTTGTGGTCAATTCTCAAGAGGCGGGTGGACAATCAAAAACCCACAAATTCTGACAAACTCCAAGTGTTTATTATGCAAGAATGAGCTGCCATCAGTCAGGATGTGGCCCAGGGGTTATTTGACAGCACGCCAGGGCAGATTGCAGGGGTCTTGAAAAAGAAGGGTCAACACTGCAAATATTGACTCTTTGCATCAACTTCATGTAATTGTCATTAAAAGCCTTTGAAACTTATGAAATGCTTGTAATTATACGTCAGTATTCCATAGTAACATCTGACAAAAATATCTAAAGACACTGAAGCAGCAAACTTTGTGAAAATCAATGTTTGTCATTCTCAAAACTTTTGGCCACGACTGTACACTGTATAGACAGAAGGCCACTCACCCAGCCTTGTGTTGTGCCTCAACCAGCATAGGCTTTAGTACATTCCTGTCCAGTGTGAAGGACATACCTGTTTGTCTCTTCTCTGTCTGACTGACTACATCATGGAGCTGTCTGTACATGTTGAAGTGCTGTTGTTATAAATTGTTATCCTATAGTTTCAGCCTCACCTAGCCTGCCTGGACCCCACAGAGACTTTTCTACAGCACTTTTTCTTCTTCTTCATAGAATTGAATTGCCAACCGGAACGGAGACCGATGCATTTGTTCCTCTTCTTCATAGAATTGCCAAACGGAACGGAGGCCGATGCATTTGTTCCTCTTCTTCATAGAATTGCCAAACGGAACGGAGGCCGATGCATTTGTTCCTCTTCT
The DNA here is from genome assembly GCF_023373465.1 of Oncorhynchus keta. Lineage (NCBI taxonomy): Eukaryota > Metazoa > Chordata > Actinopteri > Salmoniformes > Salmonidae > Oncorhynchus > Oncorhynchus keta. The sequence continues at coordinate 61,996,105 of NC_068421.1, read as the reverse complement.
TCATAGAATTGAATTGCCAAACGGAACGGAGGCCGATGCATTTGTTCCTCTTCTTCATAGAATTGCCAAACGGAACGGAGGCCGATGCATTTGGAGTGAAATGGCTTTATTGATTTGATCCGCTCCTTGAGATGCCAGATAGTAAATGACCCTGTCAAATAACCCTCCAACTGGCAAGGAGCGTGAGTACAGGGACGTATGTAAATCAGGGATATTATTGGATGTTTTGATAAAGGAACTCAGGAACTCCTGCTGATATTATTTTGAAGGGTCTGAGGATGTCATTTTAAACCTATTTATTGTGCGGACGGAGCAGAAAAGCCAGCAAACTAAAATAAATAAAAGGAGCCGTTAACCATAATATCGTTGTGGAGGGTCTGACGGGATCATTCAGGTCGTAGAAGCGTCTCCTTTAATCCATCACTCAGCTCAGTCTATTGTTTGTTATTGTGTGAGTGACTCTTGTGAACTCTCTCTCCTCCATATGTGGTCATTGAATGGGCACGCTTTTTTTTCTGACTGCACCGCTCTTTTACTCTCCTCCCCCCTCTCTTTCTCACCCATAGCCCCCCTTTTCTTTATTTTCTGTCTCCCACCCTTCTCTTTCCCTTTACACTCATTTCTTTTCTCCCCCCTGTCCCTCCTTCTCTTCCTCTCTCCCTCCCTCTTTGTCTGTCTGAACACGTGTGTGATTATTGCTGACTGTCAATGGCTGCTGCTGCACTCTTCTCAGTCTATGATTCTGTTCGGACTAAAACGGTCCCTTGGTTCGCATCTCCCTAGCAACTGGCTCTGTAAACACTAAACCTAGATCAACCTTTTCTCTTTGTCATATAACATTCCCTGCCCATCCAGCCCCCACAACCTTCCTGTCAAGACTGACTGACATGGTTCAATCTGAAAACCCTTTACAGCAACCTACTTTCCACCCACCCAGATTTGCTCAGCATAACCCAGTCTCTGCAAACGCTGTAGTAAACAGCTCAGAGGGGCTGTACGGAGCTGTGTCAGAGAGACAAGAAGGGGAGAGGAAGGCAATAAAACTGTCAGCTAGAGGGAGAGAAAGAGGAATGAGGGATCTTAACGAAGTCCTGCTAAATAAACTATTTACCACTGCCACCACCCTTCCCAGCACAAATCTCATCACACTAACACAGAGAAAAATGCCTTATTAGATAGGGAAATGGGAGACAAGGGAGAGAAGAGAAAATTAGATGGAACGGTATGGTAGACAGAGGGAGATAGAGTGAGATAGAAAGGTGTTTTACATGAGAGATAAGGGAGAGAAAGAGACTGACAGAGAGGGATAAAGGGAGGGAGGGGGGAAGAGAGAGAGAGATGTGTATGGCTGAGCTGGCAGCCCTCCACCCTGATTAACATGCCTCTCATTCCTGGTGCGGAGAATCAAACCAGCCACAGTCAGAGCTGGGAGTTATGCCTGCATGCTACTCATAGAAAGATTTTGTGTGTCAGTGTGTGTATAATTGTGTGTGCGCGTTTGTGTATAATTGTGTGTGAGTGTGTGTATAATTGTGTGTGAGTGTGTGTATAATCGTGTGTGAGTGTGTGTATAATTGTGTGTGAGTGTGTGTATAATTGTGTGTGAGTGTGTGTATAATCGTGTGTGAGTGTGTGTATAATTGTGTGTGAGTGTGTGTATAATCGTGTGTGTGTGTGTGTGTGTGATCGTCTGCATTCCTGTTGTTGTCTTTGCATAATTGACAATTACAATGTTACTTGATTGACACAATGTGTGGGTGTTACCATTGTACTTGTATACTGTATGTACTATACGTGTGCACCGTCTGAAACCTGACATGAATTCAACCAGAGGGAGAGAAACCAGGCAGGATACAGAAAGGAAGGCAGGCAGGCAGGCAGGACTGCACACTCCTCTATTAAAATAGATACTGGGGAATTTATCTCACTAAATTGGATGAGCAGGTGGCTGATTTCTGGGTAGAGAGAGCGGGAGTGAGGAGAGAGAAGAAAAGAGGGAGGGGAGAGAAAGAGAGAAAGATAGAGGGGAATAGATAGAGAGAGAGAGAGAGCGAGTAGGGGATGGGGGGAGCAGATGGACAAATGATCTGCTGAATAAATATGTGTCCAGGATGGTGTCTGATTGTATGTGTAGAGTAGTTAGACTGCCTGCAACAAGGAGCTGTGGTGTGGGATATGATGGCTGTAGAATCTATACACCCCTCCTCTATACCCGTACTCTCCTCTATCAATCTCTGCTTTACCATTGCGTTGCGACTGTCTCAACCGATGAGGGAACAGGATATCCTGCATTTCTATTACATTTAGTGTCTCCAACCAGACTGTCTAAACTGGGAATTGCTTTTAGATATTGTTTTTGATGAAGCGTGAGAGTGAGATTTCTCCTGAGCTGATTTCCTCCTGGAATATGCTGTTACCACCTGAACTAGATGTGGAAGACAAAAAGAGAAAGAAGAGGATTGCTGTGGTTTTCCCATCGACTCTGTTGAGATACTGACCACATTCAAGTTATCTTTGCGTGTTCTGCTAGCCTTGCTGTTGTGTTCTTCTTTCCCGGCCATTAGGCAGGCTTCTTCTTATCATGTTCATTTGGTGCTGATGGCCAAACAGTACTGCAGTCAGCAGATTCAGCTCTACAGTGAGGAAAGGAGAGGAAGGAAAAAAGGAAGCATGAGGACATTTTGTAGATCTAGAAAAACACAATTAGTATACTGAGTGTGTCATTCTGAATCCCATAATGTATACAGCCCTTCCTATCTTTCCCCCTCTCTCATTCCCTTCTCCTCCCTCCCTGTCTGTCTTACTTTCCCCTCTGTATCTCTCCCCCTTCTGACATCTCCTGCCCCTCCGAAAAGAAGGGGAGGAGGAATTGCTTACCTTGACAGCTTCGAGGCTCCCTTCCACTCTCCCTCCCCTATCCCTCTGACAGGCTGAGACCCAGACCGTTGTTTCCATAATAAATCCATCTCCCCTCGTGATTCGCAGAGCGAAAGAGCAAATGGCAGCTGGGTGAGAACAAGTTGAGATATGAAGTTTCCCTGTATACTGACATATGTAAGACAATACATGGTCATGGGGGAATTTTAGGAGAATAATCACATCAAGGTTTATTGTGCGTGTTGCTGCCAACCTCACATCCATTAAGCAGGTTTCTCTATTATTTATGACAGGCTGGAGATGACCTCCCCTCTGTTAGCCTCTTGCCTGGGTTTCTAGACGCTCATAGTGATCGATGCTACGGTATGGCTGTACTCTCCTGTCACTCTCCAACATGTTTTTCTTTTACTTTTACTGTTTGAAGTAGTCCCCCTTGTATTTCCTGATTGATGTGTAGTTTACAATGCTGATCCCTGACCTGCTAATGATAGTTATAAACTGGGCCGTGGGTTAAAGGTCACTCTAATGTCCTGTGTTGTGATGCGTTTATGTCTCTCTGTGACGGAACATGTGTTCATTAATGGACGGATAGAACCGATAACAACCTAAAGGTTGAAATGTCATAATAAACACTTTTTATCTGATGAGCTTTTACCAATATGGTCGTTACCACTCCCGGAAAGAGTGCTGTTCGGACCCTCCTCACCTTGAGATGATACGACTTAGAAACAGAGACCCACAATTAAGCTGCAGACTACTCCAGGCATTCTCAGACATTGGCATATTCTTCCTGGCTAGCTCTGCCCCACACACTCTTCATTCCTTCCAGCCCCTCAGTAGTTGTAATGATGATGAGTGAGAAGGTTAATGGGAGTGACATAGGAGATACCGCTACAGTAATACCTGGAGATATAACTCCATTCAGCAACAATAAGCCCAGGTATTACTTTTGTACTCCGCCAGGCACGGCTCTGAAATTCTGTCTGCTCAGTGCTAACCACATACCCTCAACAGTGAGATACTGTATATTCTACTAAAATAAATAGCCGATGAGGATGTTAATCCAGCTATGACCTTCAATTCTTGTTCTGCTCTTTACCAGATAAATGCAGAAGGATGATGGCTTGTAACAACAATTAGTAGGAACTATAGTTCCCAGGGTCTGCTGCTGAGATAAAAAGTGATGTAGCTGTGCTGTAAGAGGCCATGTATACGGAACAAAAATATGAAGTGTTGGTTCCTGAGCTAAAATAAAAGATCCCAGAAAATGTCCATACAGACAAAAAGCGTATTGTTTACATCCCTGTTACTGAGCATTTCTCCTTTGCCAAGATAATCCATCCACCTGACAGGTGTGGCATATCAAGAAGCTAATTAAACAGCATGATTATTACACAGGTGTGCGTTGTGCCGGGGACAATAAAAGGCCACTATAGAATGTGCAGTGTGGTCCACAACACAATGCCACAGATGTCTCAAGTTTTGAGGGAGCGTGCAATTGGCATGGTGACTGCAGGAATGTCCACTACAGCTGTTGCCAACATCCTTTTAGAGAACTTTGCAGTACGTCCAACCGGCCTGACAACCGCAGACCACGTGTGACCACGCCAGCACAGGACCTCCACATCTGCCTCTACATCTGGCTTCTTCTGGATGATCTGACCCATTTAAACTGTTGGTTTGCACAACCAAAGAATTTCTGCACTAACTGTCAGAAACCGTCTCATCTGCGTGCTCGTCGTCCTCACCAGGGTCTTGACCTGACTGCAGTTCAGCGTCGTAACTGACGTCAGTGGGCAATGCTCACATTCGATGACCGCTGGCACGCTAGAGAACTGTGTTCTTCACGGATGAATCCCGATTTCATCTGTACTGTGCAGGTATGGCGTCGGGTGGACGAGTGGTTTGCTGATGTCAACGTTGTGAACAGAGTGCCCCATGGTGGCAGTGGGGTTATGGTATGGGTAGGCATAATGAACACAATTGCATTTTATCGATGGCAATTTGAATGCCACGACGAGATCTTGAGGCCCGTTGTCGTCCCATTCATTTGCCGCCATCACCTCATGTTTCAGCATGATAATGCACGGCCCCATAGTTCCCACCCCATAAATAAACATAGCTATATTCTGTCACTCATGCATGGGAAATGGTTGTGTCCAAAGATGACACACACTAAGAATGTGTTCAAAGCACCCAGTATATCTATTGGTGTTACGGTATCTTCTCCATGGTTTCACCCCACAGACCAGCATTTCCAAACTAGGGTTTACTTAGATGTGTGTGTATTAGGTAGTTGTTGTGGAATTGTTCGATTACTTGTTAGATATTACTGCACTGTCGGAACTAGAACCACAAGCATTTCGCTACAAATGTGGATCTTTCTTTTCACCCGTTTAAGCTAACATAATATTATGACCACATCACTGAAAGACAAGATGTATGTGTCTTCTGTTTCTCTCTACAATGGCCACAAGCCCTCTACAATGCACATTAAAAGATTGGACCAGACCAGTAACTAAATCAACAATGATGTTATTTTCTACACAGAAGAGCATACTGTCAGACTGATTTGTAATAGACTGTTACAGCCCCAATTTAAAAAGTCAACACAGGCTGTTGATTACATCACCTTTTTACATGGTGGGGTCGCACATTTTTTGTGGTTGATAAACATGGGGTCATGGGCCAAAAAAGTTTTGGAAACCCCTGCCATAGACCCAAGGTCTAGTGAATGACCCTGTAGTCACATCAGTTTAAATGCAAACAGCCATGTTTTGGTTGAGTGGACTGGATTCCTGCAGTGTTTTTACATGAAGGTGTAAGTGAGCGGCGTGTGTCCAGGTGGTTTAGTGTTTAGATTTGAGCTGACTGGCTTGTCCCTTGGTAGGAGAAGAAGGCGGGAGGGAGAGAAGGAGGGGAGGTTAAGCGTCCCGGGTCGCTGGAGCAGATTTAGGGTGTGTTCAGGAAAGAATCAGTCCAGTCTTGGCTCTGTGCTCTTCCGCTCTCAGCAACTTTCCCAGCCTCCAACCTATGAAAGCATTCCTCACATACTTTGGCTTCACTTTCCATATATCCAACGTGATTCGTTGACTGCTCTCTGCTTTACTCTCTGCCCTTACCTTTTCACATTCGCTTTCTCTCTTTTTCTCACTTTCTCCTCATCCCGTCTCTTCCTTCTCATTATCAGTCTCCTCTCACTTTTATTGCTACTTGAAAAGCGATCCAAACTGGATGAGGCTGTCTGTCATTGATTCTACACACTCCATAAAGCACACCCTCCCCTCTCTGATGTGACAATGAGCCGCTATAAGATCTATGAAGTGGGGCTTGTAGCACACAATGTAGGGAATAATTCGTAGTGGGGAAAAGCAGAGTACAGTTTTTCACTGGCTCTGGCTTTTCTGTTCCCTTTTCCCATGTAGGTCTGCTGGATACATTTTTACATTTACAATTTAGTCATTTAGCAGATGCTGTTATCCAGATCGACTTACAGTAGTGAATGCATTCATTTTCATACTTGGGTCGTACTGGTCCCCCTTGGGAATCAAACTCACAACCGCAGCGTTACAAGTATCATGCTCCACCAACTGAGCCACATGGACCCATTTTAAATATTTTAAATATTGACCCATGGTATTGAGTTGAGATCGCTGGGTTGTACAAATCACAGATAAATGCACTCTGGTCATTAGTGCTTGTCTTTTTGTACCAGAACTCAGCTATTTACTCCTAGTGGAGATAGTGCTTCTCTTGTCGTGTGATGCCACTGTATAATAAGACACGATCTCCTGCAGCTGAATACTGTAACACACCACAAAATATTTAATTATCATTTATTTTTCAAGGACATGTATAATCTGGGTTTCCTGTCCAATCCAAGGTGTGATTTATAGGAGACGTGTCTCAGGGCTATGTATTGGAAGTACTTTCTCAGGAGTGCACATATTAGCGCCAAGGTTGTAAGGCAGAGAGAAGAGAGGGGAATCCATGGCAACCATAATAAGGAACAAAAGCATTCAAGTATGAGCTGTGCCATATGCATGCTAAGCATCTCAACCCAGAGTATAGGGTTACTCTCTTTGTTTACCCAGAGCCTGATGCTGCATTGCACACATTCGACCCGCTGCCTCCCTGACTCCCTCCCTGCATGCCTGGTCCCTGTTTCCTGCTTTCCTTTCGTCTGTCTGTCAGACCTCTGTTATCCGCTCTATCAGCACAATATCACCCCTCATTAAGAATTTCTAAAGACTTGAGGCGTCATTGATTCTGGCCGTGATTTGTTATCTAAGCCAGTGGCGGCCCCTCGTTGGTCATTCTGATGATGTCGCCTGCCGCCACCCCTCCGTCTCAGACCTTCAATGATCTGTCTTAATTACTTATTTCGGAAATTACCTGGCTAAATGTCTGTAATTACATTGATCTGGGTCTGTGGGAGAGGACGAATGAATGTGTGAATCCTGGTGGAGTGGGTGTGGATTGTAGTAAATACAGTATAGCCTACAACTACAGGATGCTGAGGAATCCTTTACAGTAGACTGGGGCTACAGTTAAAGTAAGGGCCACAGACTATAATATAAAGGCTAGCCCTGTTCACTGAATTGACTCCACTGCAGCTATTTGTCATAATTATGAAAACATTTTGCTCTGGAGCTGTATGCATCGTTTGGCCCTGGAAGTCTTCCGTATTTGCTTAGCTTGTTGTCCCATGAAATCCTAGAGCCCTCAGTTTCTAATTATGCTAATCAAATGCGTGAAACCTGCCATTTAGTCATACATTATTAATAAATAGACACAATGAAATCTTTGGTAATACCGACTTACCACTTCTACTCTTTATTCTCCTCCACATTTATTTCTCTCTCCTCCTCCTCTCTCGTTCCCTCTCTCCTCACCTCTGACCTCCTTTCTTCTGCTTGTGACTCTCTCCTCTCTCATCCTCCTCTAATTTTGTGGTTTGGGTGTTGAGCAATTAGTGTTATGTGCCTTCTCTTGTTCTGACATCAATGAGGGGAATTTGAGCAATTCCTTGTTAAGATGAGATCTCCTGATAAAGTTGTGTGTGAGTCACCACCTCATTATAATCATGGCTAGATGGCTCTACAATGGCTACTTGTGTGGCTATGCTGAGGAGAGACAGTTAGAGTGTGGGAAGTGTATGAAATCAGTGGCGTCATGCCCATGGGGGGCACAAAGGCATGTGCCCCCTCAGATTGCTCCTGTTCTAAAAATGTTCAGATGTTAAATGACTGACTACACCACCTTTGTGCTCCCTTAGATTGCTCCTGTTTAAAATGTTTCAGATGTTAAATTAATGACTGCATCAGTGTTTCCTCTGGAAAGATTTGTAGTGGTGGGGGAAAATGTTGAGGAGAGCAGGGTTGTAGCAGGGGTTAGGGATCATTTTTATGTAGAAGTACTGAGAAGCTCAGTTCTGGTGACTTAAAAAAAAAATGATGCTGACACCATCTAAAATATCATATCCACCTCCCAGAATGAGCCCAAATAACATATTGGTCAAATGATTTGGTTAAATTATATAGCCTATGCATGGTCAATATTATCAGGTATGCTATTAGCAATAAGCATTATCACCTGTAGCCCAACTGATAGCAGCATAGTGGCTATAAATAAATAGGCAACCCCATGCTTCAGTCTATCTGTATTTACCCTAATGAGCTTATTCATTAGCTGGTTAATTAACTAGTTAGCATCATATTGATCCATTCTATGTCTCAAAAGAACTTGCATAAACTAAGTGAATATACTGTAGGCCTATGTGTTAGGGTAACTTGGGGTAAAAGCCCCCCTGCCTGTACTTCTCACAGAAACCACTTCATCCCCTCCAACGTTCCCTGGTTGCCACTACTCTTGCTCAACTAATACATTTAAGTCACAGGCGATTTACCCCAAGTTACCCTACAATTAGTCTTGTGTTGCCATACCTACAAAATCATGTCACTATCACACATCCCTTAGAGGTCTGGAGAATGTTGTATTGCAAAAACAATTTGAAATGGTCAGATGGCTCCCAGCAGCAATATTTTGAATGGATGTTACATTTCAAGAAGCCTCCCCCCACACGCCCATAGAAGTGGTGCTGTATGTTATGTGCGTCACTGCTTTCCCTCTAGTATTTGTTGCCTATGCTATTTTCAAGTGCTAGATTTCAAATGATCAAGTGTGGCAGACAGTCTGCGATTTAATATTTACTGAAATTGAAAGTGGATTACGCTGGTAACGTCACAATGTCACAACACGTTCTAAGCGGCTCTGGTGACAAACATACTTTTCCCTTGTCTCCATTCGTCCACATGGCAGCTGTCTGCGCTTTGCTACCACCGCAAATATCGTGAAGATTGCCTATTATTTTCTTTTTGTTAGGACCCAAGAAATGGAGGCAGTGGGAGAACCTATTCAAGTAAATAAATACATGCATGTATTATTTTCTTTAAACAATGTATTATTGGCTAGCTAGCTAGCTGGCTACAGTATGCCACTTTGTAGGCTAACTCAACTGAGCTGCTAGCTAGTTTAGCTGTTTAGCTAAGTGAATTAAATGTCACAGTCTCCAAAGGTATTTGTAGATAACAGCCATGGAAGAGGGTGAAATTGCAGCCCTAGCTGTCAGTAAAGGAAGAGTCTAGGCTACTTGGCAGGTAATTTTGTGGGGTGACATTATTAAAATATTATCGAGTTCCGGTCCCTAGAAGGGAAAACTTTGAGGAAAGAGATATAATAGCTACATAATATTCAGTGCTGCCTAATTTGAGCAAAATGAAGCCTGCTTCTTTGATGTTTTCTGTCCTCAGATATGGAACGCTGTGAAAGCCTGTTTGCAGATGAAGAGAGAGGTCCCAATGAATGTTCCAAGAGACTAAGGGCATATCTTATGTGCCATTGGTTATATGTGTAGGCCTACCTATGTTAGCAAATATTGTATAGAACAATATAGTTAAACATCACACACAATGTATAATGTACAACCCTGCTGGTGGTTGGCTGGTTCTTTTTCAGCCCAGCAATAACACACATGATTCAACTTATCAATCTAATGAGTTGTGTGCTCATAAAGTGTGCTACTACTGGGCTGGAATAGAAGTCTGCTCACCCAGTAGATCAGGGATCAGTGGAGCAAAGTTGTTTTTGTTCACATGAAATTATGCTTTAGTAATAATAGGCTACTTGTTACTACTCAATTATCTACATCTGAGTTTAAATTTTGTACATTTTTGCAGACACTCTTATGCAGAGCAACTTACAGGAGCAATTAGGGTTAAGTGCCTTGCTCAAGGGCACATCAACAGTGACGTGATAAAGGGTTGATTATTTGAAGTGAAGTGTTTAAACTTGTTTTAACTAATATTCAAAATGAACTAGTGTCAATGTTGATTGATCACATATCACAATCCTGCAGTAAAGAAAGGAAGGGGTTCTGTCTGTAATGTGCCTGTGTTTCTGTGTTGTTTTCTCAAATCAACATTTCCTTTTCTTCTAGTTGTAAGATCTCCAATGTGTTTTATTTGATTGTGACTCTCTCAGTATATGAGCGATGTGAATCCATTTAGCAGCTTATCATATGGCATGCATCACCAATGCCGCCATAGGCCTACAGTATGATTGCATTCTGAAGCAGATAATAGCTAAATCCACACATTGTTTACATGTTCTCAATTTAAAATGATATCAGTAGACAATGTATATGAGGCAAACCGTATACCAGATTTTGTACATGCATTTTAAGTGCTGACATATCAAATTGTTTTGTGCAAATCCAATCCTTGTAATTTACAGTATGAAAATAAGGAGATTACATTTATGCTATAGGAGGTGATCATTACAGGTAACATTTAGGCTATGGGAGATGATCATTACAGGTAACATTTAGGCTATGGGAGATGATCATTACAGGTAACATTTAGGCTACGGGAGATGATCATTACAGGTAACATTTAGGCTACGGGAGATGATCATTACAGGTAACATTTAGGCTACGGGAGATGATCATTACAGGTAACATTTAGGCTACGGGAGATGATCATTACAGGTAACATTTAGGCTACGGGAGATGATCATTACAGGTAACATTTAGGCTACGGGAGATGATCATTTCAGGTAACATTTAGGCTACGGAGATGATCATTACAGGTAACATTTAAGCTATGGGAGATGATCATTACAGGTAACATTTAGGCTACGGGAGATGATCATTACAGGTAACATTTAGGCTACGGGAGATGATCATTTCAGGTAACATTTAGGCTACGGGAGATGATCATTACAGGTAACATTTAGGCTACGGGAGATGATCATTACAGGTAACATTTAGGCTACGGGAGATGATCATTACAGGTAACATTTAGGCTACGGGAGATGATCATTACAGGTAACATTTAGGCTATGGGAGATGATCATTACAGGCATTAACATTTTACCAGGTTCATTTTATTTGATTCATTTTAGTAATATTGCTTGCAGAATGATTGTAGTTGTTCCCATAGAGCAACAACTGTCTCTCTATGTATCACTGACCCTTGATAAGATAACAACTGGGCTAACATAGCTAACCTTTTAGGTCAATAATATGCTGTTTTTATGAAAATGTTCTCTTTATAATCATGAGAGACATTTAACTAGCTAGTAGTTAGCTAGTTAGTTATACTGTACCAAGTTAGTTTACAAGGTTAGCTGACTTTTCAAAAAATAAACTTCATAGTGGCTAGCTACTTCTTGTCTCTCATGCTACAGTATCCTTTAGCCAAATAGCCACTTCAGAAATGTCTAAATATAGATATGGCCAGCATTGTAGACCCTGTCTCCCCTCTTGCTTTAGCTCATCTTGAAATGACAGAAATGCTGAGAACTTATTTTGTCACCATTGCTTGTTTTGTTGACCTGTTTAGTCCTCACTCTTGCTCCTACGGTACTAATCTGGTGAACACCTTTGGAGCTCAGGGTTCCGACCCTTCTTTCGTTGATTTCTGCATTGGAACTTTCCCAGGCTTCCCATCTAGGAAAGCCTGGTTTGCGACGAGCCTACCCTACAATTGACACCGGTTACATTCATCCCTACTGTCCCCTGTGCAATCACACCGAATTGCGGAGTGGTAAAGTACTTAACCATGCCTCTGTTAAATACTCTGGGTTTAAAATGGTGCAGTTCGCACATATTTAGGAGTTGAGAAATAAATAAAGTAGGAATGGAAAGCTGGGAACCCCCTCTTTTTAACAAAGGCCATTAAAACTGCTATTTTCCCCAGCATTGGATTATGAATTGTTGTGCATTGCCTGCTTGTCAGAATGCATGTTTCCCTCCCTATGGCACTCACAACTTGAGAGAAATATTTCTCTCTCATAGAACAACACTACAAGCCGACTAGGTAAATGGATAAACTATTCTACTATGGGGTTGTCTTTCTATTCATTACTCTTTTTGTTTGCAGAGGAAAAGTTAATGTGGACTGTTCTAGCATCTTCAAAGTGTGCCTCGGTAGAAATATATTTTCATGTTCCATATTTATTTGCCGTGGCAGCAAAGATTTTGCTAATAGTCAGTCCCTCCAGGATTTTGCACATTTTTTCTGTGATTTCTGCAGCCCAAAATGCTTGATTTTGCGACATGCTGTTATTTTTGTTGGAAAATGAGATTGATTTCTGTTCACTGTACTGCCTGTCAGCCATCAACAATCACCCATCATCTTCGCACATGAATACGGTGACAGGACAGGGGGAAAAAACTTTGTTGACTTGTGGTTGGATTGGGCCATTTTCCACGGTAACAGTGCAGTAATTGGTCAAAATTGCAAACCTGCTTTTGATTGGACCCTTTTATGCGCTAAATGTGCAGGGATTGGTCAAAATTGCAAGCTCTCGAATAATATGCGCCGATTGGTTGATTTTGCATTGAATAATGTGATCGCTGAATCCTGGAGGGACTGAATAGTGCAGCAACACAACTAAATGACTGCAGCGGAAACACTGTACTAAACTTAATTTTTAAAGACCTGCTCCGGAACTTTGGCGACTACTAAGTAGGCCCAAAATGTGTGTAGTTATTGGGTTATAATACTATATACCAGTGTGACAGTTGTACTAAACTCCTAAGGCATAAAAGTTATAATATAATCAAAAGTTATTAATAATCATTAATTAAATGACAACTGAACAGGTATGCTTGATAACCTATGCAGAAAATGCATATAATTAGGCATAATGATTATGGCTATAGATTGCAGGAAAAAATCCATCTTTAAGTACTTCGTGCCCCCTCTAAAATAATGGGTGCATGACGCCCCTGTATGAAAGTGCCCTTCTTTGCATCTACAGTATGTCATGCAATGTGTTTGTAACCACAGTAAAATATGAAAAGGGTTTTGAATAAAGAAATCCAACCTTGAAGATTCAAATGTAATAATAACTACAGGACTACACCACTGAATATACCCAAGCATTCAATCATTTGTTTGTGCTGTCAGACACTGTGACTGATAGCTTTTTGTTGAGATTTTCAAAGCAAATTGTCAGTATAAACAGTAATAATGTAATAAGCTAAAGAAGTGGCATCCTTTTCATTTTTGAATAGTTCATGTATTGTTCAGGTGACACATTTTTGTTCCGGTGACACATTTTTGCTAACATCGTCACGCTCAGCTTTTATGTGAAAAGAACAGAAGCATAATCATTCAGGAGGAGAGGCAGAGATGGATGCAATGATAAGCATGGAGAGTGCTATGACTATTATACATAATAAAGAGCCACTACACAGTGTACTTTACCTCCAGCACGAAGAGTGGCTCTGTTCTGCTCTGCGATGGGGTTTGAGGTTTATGACAACAGTCAATAGCATTCCCCAAGGCTTTCCTCCTCCTAAGTGCAGGAGTAGTTTTCTCGATGGATTGAGTGCGTTAACTTAATTTGGCTATCATTTGTATTTTCATGTGCATGCTGTAGTACGGCTTCATAAGAAAATACCGGCCGTTTATCAACTGCCAAAGATGTAATAAAGTACGATCTCATCTTAATTTGAGTAAACAGTCGCCTAACACTCCTCACTCTCCCACTTCTCCCTGTCTCTATGTATGCGTCTCTCTTTCTCTTCCTGTCTGTCTGTTTCTCCTTTTTTCTCCTCTCACTCCCTCTCCTGCCTTTTCTCTCTCCACCCCTTCTTCTCTCTCTCTTTCTCTCTCTCTGTCTCTCCATCTACTGCCCTCTTGTTGTAAACCACCCTTCCTCACTCCACTGTGTCTCATGTGTCATTGGGCTCCTCTGGTCTGACTCTAGGCTGACTCTCTGTCCAGCTGTAGGGAGAGATGTTGTGGGAATGCAGATATGGTACCTGCTTTGTCTGGACAGTCAGTCAGTGTGTGTCGTGCATCGTAGTGTGAGCCTGTCACACTAGGTAAGTGTCTGACTGCTCGCTGTCTTTCTCTTCATCTTCACAGACGCTGTATTCTGCTGGCGACATGTCAACCCTGGCACCACCCTTCTTCCTGCTGTTCTGGCTCCTCCGATTGGCCAGCACTGCGTTTCCGGAGGAACCGGGGCCTCTGAACTTTATCTCCATTGAAGGTAATACCTCTCTCTCATAGTCAGCATGTATGGGGTTATTCTCACTCACAGGGTGTACAGCAGGGCTCCCCAACTGGTGGCGGTTGTCTTTGGCCCCAAAACTTTTCTGAGACAAAAATATTATTTGTGTATATATATTTTTTGTTTTGCATTTTCATTGTTGGACATAAAAGACTGTAAAAACACCAGGAAATCAGGTCAAAAGGAGTCAGGGCCTCACATGGAAGGTGTGGAGTAGTGTAAGGGTGTAAGGTTATGGAAGTAGGGTTAGAGTCTCACACGGAGGGTGTAGCTTGTAAGAGCGAGGTCAGGGATGACATGCATGGGTTGAGGAGTAGGGCAGTCAGTGAGTTGTGTGAGGTCAGAGTCGGGATTGAGGTCAGACTGCTCCCACAGACGGCCAGACTCTGAGCCTCCTCCAGACCAGAACAGAGCTGACTATGATTGATCACAGCTCAATAGTGTCTTCCAAACACCTCCCAGCTGAATTCAGACCATTCTCAGGCTATCAATGCTAATACGTAGGACCAGAAGGGTCTCTGAAGTCCTGCGTGATTAGGGCAGATAGTGGGCCTCAGTCTATGCGGCCCACTAATCTACTCATCTGTGATAGGTAGATTAGAGATATGGACAGAATAGATTTGGACAGATAAGGACAGAATAGATATGGACAGAATAGTGGGAGGACAGGACACAGAAGAAGGAGAAGGATAGGTTTTTCTTTACTCAGTCTCATATAGAGGCAGCAGTCTAGGCCTTTATCTGGGATGGCTAGATAGGAACAGAGATGGACAGAATAGTGGAAGGACACAGTAAAAGGAGGCGGCCAATGAGAGATGGCAGATTCAGTCTCCCATGGTAACCCAGCTGATGTGTGGATCTCCCTCCCCTGTGTCCTCCCTCTGCTCTCTTCCCTCTCCGCTCACCCCCCCAGAGAACTACTATCATGATAGGAAGATGATGTAACTCTCTCTTTTTATTTCTGATCTCTCTCTCTTCCTTTTCTCTCTCATCCCTCTCCCTTCCCCTCTCTCTCTCTCGCTCTCGCTCTCTCTCTAAACAGTGGTTCACCGGTACCCAGTGTTTCTGGGTCGGCCACATCGTTCATCCCTGAGACAGGAGCCACTGCATATTCAGAGAGTCCTCAAGGTGAACCGGACCCTCTACATTGGAGCCAGGTATGTTTTCTAGACACAAGCAACCAAATGTATTCAGCCATCTTTTATAACCCTGCATTGTCTGTGTATCCTCAGTCACATATTCAAGTAAATGCAGTAATCTGTGGTGGGTGGGTTCAGACCAGAGGTCACACAGGTTGAGGAAGTCATGTTGTCTGCGCTCTCTAACAATAAAATGCTAATTAATTACTTAAAAATCATACAATGTGATTTTCTGGATTTTTGTTTTAGATTCCGTCTCTCACAGTTGAAGTGTACCTATGATAACTATTACAGACCTCTACATGCTTTGTAAGTAGGAAAACCTGCAAAATCGGCAGTGTATCAAATACTTGTTCTCCCCACTGTATGTCCATGTAGGGCAGACATATGGTGGTGGTTACAGCAGAGGAGGTAGCTAGGCCATAGACATCCCCAATTAGTAGCTCCATACTTGGTCATGAAATGACCCGATCTATGGCCTTTGGCGTTTCTCTAACCTCAAATCCAGAGGCCTAATAATAAATATGTAAATTCCTGCAGCATTTGGCTCCAGACACTCTGGCTACACAGCCTAATAATAAAACCTAAAGCCAAAATACGGGAGGGCTATAGTCACTGCTACCTGTCTGACTGCAGGTTAGTGATAAAATGCAACCACATCCAGGGGACACTTTGACACATCTTTTAGTACCGCTGTTACAGGATAGAGAAGGTAAACTAATACCTATGTCTCAGTGACCCGGATGATGGTGAAATCCAATAGCTTGATGGGACGAGAACGCTACCGTTGTAGCAACGGTGTATATTTATATATTTCTACATAAGTAGTGGTTAATGGCAGTCTTCGCAGTCCCCGGCAGAAAGTGATCTGATTGGAAAGCAGGGGATTTATTTTGTGTGTGTGTGTGTGTGTGTGTGTGTGTGTGTGTGTGTGTGTGTGTGTGTGTGTGTGTGTGTGTGTGTGTGTGTGTGTGTGTGTGTGTGTGTGTGTGTGTGTGTGTGTGTGTGTGTGTGTGTGTGTGTGTGTGTGTGTGTGTGCACCTGTTTCTGTGATCGTGTGTGTGTGTTGAGCTGGGCAGCCGAGTGCCAAGCAGTGAGAGATTTAAAAGTGCGACGGCGCCTTTGGGGAGTACCTGTGGGGAGGCCTGCTGATTGGTTGAAAGCTGTAGCAGAGTGGCTAGCCTGATAAGAGGCTCCAGTGAGCCCAAATCCTGTCACCATTAGCATAGGTGTTCATACTGCAAGGACTATTAAAGCCCTGCCCGAGCCCCAAGTACTCGTGGGATGCTACCACCGCACTACCACTCTGTCCTCTCCCATTTACTGGCTGATGACAGATGGAGAGAGAGGGAGGGCAAGAAAGAGAGAGAGAGAGAGAGAGAGAGAGAGAGTACCCACACCTAGTCTCTCTACTGTATTAGCTAACCACGCTCCAGTGTTTTTCTCTCCGTAATCAGATGTGTGGACTCCCTGAACCTGTCGCACAACTCCAGATCCACTGGACTAATGCACACAAATAAACCAATTGAGCAGTGTTCATCCGGAGAAGAGAGAGGTTACCAAGGAACGTGGCCAAAACATTATTAATTGGTTTGTAATTGTGGCAAACCGTAAGATGATTTTACCATATGCAGCAGGAGGGAGGAAGTAGAATATATCTCTCCATTAGAGGCTGAAGAGTGAGCGTGAGCAGAGCCACTGGCTGTGACCGTGGCCGTGGAGAGACACTGACCTCAGAGGTCACCGGGGGGTTCATCTAGAGCAGTGGTTCATAACCTTTTCTGTAGTGTAGCACACCTTAATGGCTAATGGGATAAAACATTTTGTTGCACACCCAAAATGTCTCTATTAATGTATTTAGTGGTAATGACCTCAATCTTATCTGATCCATACTGCAAATCATCGATTTTCTGTGAAAAAGTTTTCTATAGATGCAATACTGTTTATTTGAACTATTTACATAGTTTGCATAGTCCCTTACTCATTATGATTAATTTGTGTGTACACCTTTAAGAGCATCCTGCAATCTGTGCCAGAAATATAAAAAATGTAGCTCCTGTAAAATAGGTCTTTAGTTTTGAACGTTTTGAGCTAGATACCAGCTAGATACCTGCGGTTTTCTACAAAGCGAGGCTCCGTTTGTTTCTGTTTGTTTTCAGGTTCATCTATTTGTGTGGCGTTCTCTGCAAAGTCAGTGTCTGCCGACTCCGAAAGGCTCAGAGAAGCTCAGTGTCTGTACGGCCCAAAAATAACATTATTTTTTGTCAATTTTGGACAGTTCACAGGGTTCTTGCCTATAAATACGAGCGGCAATCCACACACATCTGTTAACTCAATTTGCAGTTCTTCAAATACCAGTCAGAGGAATTATGAGTGGTTGTCAAGGAGATTGACGGCCTAGCCTGCCTTCTGAACATCCTGCAACATAAACAATGTAAAAATGCAACAGTAAGGCAGAGAGACAGCAGGCCTCAGCTTTGCATCATTCAAACAACCTGATGGAGACAGTTAGATAGGAGAGAGAGCAGAACAATCTTCAGACCTCTTCAAACCACAGCAGCCTTGGCTGCTCACCACACCGACTAGGAGGCCTGTTCACATTTTTATATGTTAATACTGGACAGGGTTGAAGTGCTCTAGATGTGATTATGCCACACAAACGGCTCTACTTGAATGTTTGTAGCCTGCTTAAACTTTGACTCAGCCCAATGAGCGAAGCACAGAGTAAGTGTATAGTAATTCTATCCACACCACTTAGCCATGTCCTGCATTGTGAGGGAGGTAACCTAGGGAGGGAATCATTTAACAAACCTAGAGGAGCCACCAGTGAATAACTCACTAGAGTAGCACTAAGGCTTACCCTATTCCCCTCACCAGGGACACACACACACATGCACGCACACTCTGACACACACACACACATGTAAGCACACATGCATGCAAACTCTGACACACACACACACACACACACACACACACACACACACACACACACACACACACACACACACACACACACACACACACACACACACATAAACACTCAGAGAGATGCTGCCTTCTGCTGATGAGAGGAGTAAGGCGGAGCAATGCCGATGGGAGGCAGAGCAGGATCTAGGAGATAAGATCGATACTGCTGCAATAGAAGCTATGGCAGATTTACAGATTAGAACATTCAATGCCTGGTGTCTGAAAGGAGCTCAGCACAGGATGAGCCTCCATCTTATTCATGCTAAATACAGGTCCTGCATCAATATGCAACATCAGCTGTTAGCGTCTTCCATAAGGTTCCTACCCTAACTCAGATTCCAAAGACACTTTCACAGGCACGGCAAGGTTATACAAGAATGATTCATCCATTAGCAGTGAGTGCAGTGTGGGGCAGTGAGTAGCGTGAATGCATGGAGATGGTATTATATGATGGGTCCTCTCATTGGCATTGTGTGCTGCTGTGTGGGGGTGGGTTATGAACGCGGGCATACTGCTTGATTAAATCATCTATTAATTAAATTTCTTCCCAAGTGAGACAGATATGGAGAATTCAGGCCTCCCAGCAAAACCACATTTTGTCAACTCAAATGAGACTAAACAAAACCAGGGGGAAAAACCGAGTTCTTATTATGCAATTCTACATTTTTATTCATCACCCATAGCCTGAAATGCATCACATTACAGAACCACATTATACAGAACTGAATACAAATCTGTTTTATTCAGATTTATTGTAAAATGTTGCATAGATATAGCCCACATATGTCATAGCCTACAGTGTATGAACAGACAAAGATGATGTGGATTCTTACATTTTTTGGATTCAATCTTTTATTGTTCTCCAATCATTATTCGGCAGCATGTCCAGAATTGTCCATAGGACAGTAGAGTATTTGTAGAGGCATTATGTGCAAGAGCATGTGGACTGCAGTTGAGTGCCTGTCTAAGACTTAGCTTTGTCTTACTGTTGGCTGACTGCCGTGCTCTTTGTCTGTCAGAGATGACCTTTTCCGCGTGGAGCTGGACAATGTGGCGGGAGACGAGATGTTCTACAGTAAGGTGAGACCCTGTCCATGCACTCACACCTCAGACATCTTACAGTACTATCTGACCAGTTTAATTGACATCGTTGTACTGTCTGTCCGTGGCTAACTACTCTGTCCTCTCTGTGTCTGTCTGTTGTAGAAGAGAACATGGGAGTCCAACAAAAATGACATCAGGACCTGCCGAATGAAGGGCAAGCACGAGGTGGGCTGGGGAATGAGTCATTGTGCATGCACACACAGACACACACACACACACACAGTTACAGGTTTGCACACATTCACACACACACACACACACGCACACACACAAACACACACTGAAACATGGCACAGGCCCCACTTTGCCACCTGGAGCAGGGCATTCATGGTGCCAACGGTTTGACTGGCGTCCTGCTGGTTCTACCTAGCGGAGGGGGCATGACCATGTGTCACCCCAGTATTACTGCTCACCTAAATCATTACACACTTCACAGGTCCAGCCCTCCCATCCTTTACAAACATGGCCGCCCCGCAAAACATTCCAGTTGCGGTGTGTGCCCTCACAAAATGGAGGGGAGCGGTGAAACCAAGGAGGTGAGCTGAGATGCGGTGAAGAATGAACAGTGAAACAGTCCCCACAGTCAACCCAACCCACGCATGACTACCTCAGCTATCTCTCACACACCCACTCTCTCTCCTCAGCCCTTCTCTCTCCCAGCCACCACATAGCGGATCAGTGCCTTCCTGTCCGACTTCAAACACATTATCCCAGCTCACACACCAACCGACCAGAGAATTATTGAAAGGTGTCTGTGTGGGAAAGTGAGGGGAGTGAAGGCAGTCCAGGTTGAGCCCCACCAGGCAGAAAAAAATGACTGATTTAACACTGAAAATAATACCTGACATCAAATCTGTGTGAGACACCTCGAGACAAAGGCACAATGGAGAATAGGGAGAGGGAGGTGGAGGAAACAAAGACGGGTATGGGGGAGAGAGGGGGAGTCAGTCCCACCTGCATGCCCCTAAGGGGGGCCACAGGCCTGACTGAGAAGGATAAAAGGCCATCCTGGCCCTAGTGACTGTGGTAATGCAGTGAGCCCCTCATCCTGTTCTCTGTGGCCTGGCCTTCACACACACATACACGCACACATGTACTGTACAGTGAGGTCCAAAATGATTGACACCCTTGATAAAGATGAGCAGAAATTACTGTATAAAATGAACTGAGCTAAAGTCAACACACAATCTTCGCATTTTGACACCTTAAAAAGGATTACATTGGATTTTTTTCCTACCAATCTACACAACCTATATATTATATATATATTTTAATTGAAGATGTGTTGATTGCGTATGTCTTCACACCCTGAGTTAACACTTGGTGGAAGCACCTTTAAAAGCTATTAGCATCTGTGAATCTTTTTAAACAAGATTCTACCAACCTTCCAAGGCTCTTAGGGCAACATATATCCATTATTTATGTAAAAATTGCTCAACCTCAGTAAATTTGGTTGGGAATCATTGATGGACACTAATACTCAAATCATGTCTCTGGTTTTCAAACAGTGTAAGGGGTGTGTAACTGGTGGCAGCGAAGTCAGACGCAGGAGAGCAGAACTGGGTAATAACCGGAGCAGTTTAATATACATATATATAACCACCGGCATCCAGAATAATAGACAATGGGTACAAAGCACGTCGCGCACAAGCCAACAATGTGCACAAGCACTTACAAGAAACAATACCACACAAAGACATGGGAGAAACAGAGGGTTAAATACACAACACTAATGAGGGAATGAAAACCAGGTGTGTGGGAAAACAAGACAAAATAAATGAAAAATGGATCGGCGATGGCTAGAAGACCGGTGATGTCGACCACCGAACACCGCCCGAACAAGGAGAGGAACCGACTTCGGCAGGTAGCCTAGTTGTTAGAGCATTGGACTAGTAACTGAAAGGATGCAAGTTCAAATCCCCGAGCTGACAAGGTACAAATCTGTCGTTCTGCCCCTGAACAGGCAGTTAACCCACTGTTCCTAGGCATGTCATTGAAAATAAGAATTTGTTCTTAACTGACTTGCCTAGTTAAATAAAGGTTAAAAAAAGTATTGATAAACAGATTTAAGTCAGACGGAGACTGGACTATTCAGGAAAGCCGCGGTCAATTCAATATATATATATATCACATGAGAGAGAGAGAGAGAGAGAGAGAGAGAGAGAGAGAGAGAGAGAGAGAGAGAGAGAGAGAGAGAGAGATGGTCAGCCAGGATGCAAACAAAGGGAACGCCATGTAGGCTCTTTAAAGAGCAGTTTTGCATTCTTATGTGCAGCACTTAGTAAGATTGTTTGATCAATATGTTGTTAATACCAACTCTCAGAGGGGGTCTGGATTTCAGTCCTCTGAACAAGACAAGACCAGTCTCACCATGATATGGTTTCACATCTTATTGTATGTTTGTTGTATTGTGTTTCTGCAGATGCCCTAAATACACCAACTCTCCAGCTGAACATGAACATGCTTCTCATTTCCTTAGCAGGCCACATACTGCAGTAATTTGAGTTAAGTGTTTTGGTCAAGGAGAGACCACAGTGTACCCGACAGGGAGCTGACCCTGCAACTCTGGGTCAGCCGTCAGGTGTCCTAACCATTACTGCCACATAGCTGCCTTAGATAGTCTCTGAATCTCACTCCTCCCCTCCTCCCCTTCCTCCTCCTCTTCAGGGGAGATGTTGATGCTGGCCTGTAGTGCATTCACACAGGATTAGCATCAAACAGCCTCTGTGAGATACAAGAGGAGCTTGGGAGAGGCTTAGTACTAACATGCTGAGTAAGAGAGGACGTGGGCACGAAGCGCCTTTTTACGGACAAATTTGTGCTAATTTAGCACTGCTGTTAATTTGTCCTCCGTATTCGCCCTCCGCCCCCACCCTCTCGTGCCCCAGTCATTCTGCCTTACATCAAAGTCTAAGTCAGAATGTTGCCTTGAAATGACAGATCTGCTTCTGATGATCAGAGTCAAGCGTGGATCACCTAAGGAGAGGGAAGTGAGAGGAGAGGAGAACAGAGGGGAGGAGAAAAGGAAAGTAGCCTGCTGGAGCGTGGAAAGAGTTCTGTCTCTCTCTGAGCTCTTGGCAGGTCCCAGCAGTGATGGGCCCATTCGAGCATGCTAGGGAAACCTTTGAGGCTTTAGTGAGAAGCTGTGATGGTATGATGTTTCCCCTATATTCATTTAGCTGCGGCGGTCTCAAAATATGATTAAAAAAATATACAGTACCAGACAAAGGTTTGGACACGCCTACTCATTCAAGGGTTTTTCTTTATTGTCCAAACTTTTGACTGGTACTGTACATATATTTACTTTAAATATTTTGGGGGATGGTAAAACATTGATAAAGTATGTAGAAAATATAATTTAAGTATATATTTTTGAGAACTAACAATCACCAAAATAAAAACTAGATGGTCAGGAAGAATCTAAAATTCCAAAAATGCCATGATTTGGTTTTAATGTCGCTGATAGCATAAGAACACGGCATAAGCCATGACAACAATGTGTAGAATTGCAGGAAACTAGCTTTAAAAATGTATCTCTGCCCAGTGTTGTTCGAGCATTTCTAAACTTGGCTATGGTAATTAGCTCATCCTCAGTTTAGTGACAACATCATGGTCCAAGGAAGTCCGTTTCATTTAGTGGAGTTTCTTAAGTCTCTATGCTTAGTTAATAGTATACTGTAGGTTTATGAAACAAAGAGGAGCCACACCGTTACAGTTGCGATTGTGCAACTGTAACGGCGTTCTTCGTTTGTCGAAAGACAAATGCGACCGAAATGCAGCGTGGTGGTTACTCATGTCTTTAATGAAACAAATGACGATACATGAAATAACTTATAAATACAAAAACAACAAACGGAACGTGAAAACCTAATACAGCCTATCTGGTGAACACTACACAGAGACAGGAACAATCACCCACGAAATACACAGTGAAACCCCGGCTACCTAAATATGGTTCCCAATCAGAGACGAGAATCACCAGAGATTGAGAACCACCTCAGGCAGCCAAGCCTATGCTAGACACACCCCTAATAAACCACAATCCCAATGCCTAAAAAACCCCAATAAGACAACACAATAAACCCATGTCACACCTGGCCTGAACAAAATATAACGAAAACACAAAATACAATGACCAAGGCGTGACAGCAACCAGTTCAACATCAGGAGGATTAGATCAGTGGAAACCAGATGAACTAGGTGGTAGTAATGTAATGCTCTCGAACTGTGGTGGGTTGTTGGAGGGAGTCTTCAGTAGTAATGCTCTCTGACTGTGGTGGGTTGTTGGAGGGAGTCTTCAGTAGTAATGCTCTCTGACTGTGGTGGGTTGTTGGAGGGAGTCTTCAGTAGTAATGCTCTCTGACTGTGGTGGGTTGTTGGAGGGAGTCTTCAGTAGTAATGCTCTCTGACTGTGGTGGGTTGTTGGAGGGAGTCTTCAGTAGTAATGCTCTCTGACTGTGGTGGGTTGTTGGAGGAGTCTTCAAGTAATGCTCTCTGACTGTGGTGGGTTGTTGGAGGGAGTCTTCAGTAGTAATGCTCTCTGACTGTGGTGGGTTGTTGGAGGGAGTCTTCAAGTAATGCTCTCTGACTGTGGTGGGTTGTTGGAGGGAGTCTTCAGTAGTAATGCTCTCTGACTGTGGTGGGTTGTTGGAGGGAGTCTTCAGTAGTAATGCTCTCTGACTGTGGTGGGTTGTTGGAGGGAGTCTTCAGTAGTAATGCTCTCTGACTGTGGTGGGTTGTTGGAGGGAGTCTTCAGTAGTAATGCTCTCTGACTGTGGTGGGTTGTTGGAGAGAGTCTTCAGTAGTAATGCTCTCTGACTGTGGTGGGTTGTTGGAGGGAGTCTTCAGTAGTAATGCTCTCTGACTGTGGTGGGTTGTTGGAGGGAGTCTTCAGTAGTAATGCTCTCTGACTGTGGTGGGTTGTTGGAGGGAGTCTTCAGTGTAATGTGACTGTGGTGGGTTGTTGGAGGAGTCTTCAGTAGTAATGCTCTCTGACTGTGGTGGGTTGTTGGAGGGAGTCTTCAGTAGTAATGCTCTCTGACTGTGGTGGGTTGTTGGAGGGAGTCTTCAGTAGTAATGCTCTCTGACTGTGGTGGGTTGTTGGAGGGAGTCTTCAGTAGTAATGCTCTGTGGTGGGTTGTTGGAGGGAGTCTTCAGTAGTAATGCTCTCTGACTGTGGTGGGTTGTTGGAGGGAGTCTTCAGTAGTAATGCTCTCTGACTGTGGTGGGTTGTTGGAGGGAGTCTTCAGTAGTAATGCTCTCTGACTGTGGTGGGTTGTTGGAGGGAGTCTTCAGTAGTAATGCTCTCTGACTGTGGTGGGTTGTTGGAGGGAGTCTTCAGTAGTAATGCTCTCTGACTGTGGTGGGTTGTTGGAGGGAGTCTTCAGTAGTAATGCTCTCTGACTGTGGTGGGTTGTTGGAGGGAGTCTTCAGTAGTAATGCTCTCTGACTGTGGTGGGTTGTTGGAGGAGTCTGTGGTGGTGTGGGTTGTTGGAGGGAGTCTTCAGTAGTAATGCTCTCTGACTGTGGTGGGTTGTTGGAGGGAGTCTTCAGTAGTAATGCTCTCTGACTGTGGTGGGTTGTTGGAGGGAGTCTTCAGTAGTAATGCTCTCTGACTGTGGTGGGTTGTTGGAGGGAGTCTTCAGTAGTAATGCTCTCTGACTGTGGTGGGTTGTTGGAGGGTCTTCAGTAGTAATGCTCTCTGACTGTGGTGGGTTGTTGGAGGGGTCTTCAGTAGTATGCTCTCTGACTGTGGTGGGTTGTTGGAGAGAGTCTTCAGTAGTAATGCTCTCTGACTGTGGTGGGTTGTTGGAAAGAGTCTTCAGTAGTAATGCTCTCTGACTGTGGTGGGTTGTTGGAGGAGTCTTCAGTAGTAATGCTCTCTGACTGTGGTGGGTTGTTGGAGGGAGTCTTCAGTAGTAATGCTCTCTGACTGTGGTGGGTTGTTGGAGGAGTCTTCAGTAGTATTGCTCTCTGTGGTGGGTTGTTGGAGGGAGTCTTCAGTAGTAATGCTCTCTGACTGTGGTGGGTTGTTGGAGGGAGTCTTCAGTAGTAATGCTCTCTGACTGTGGTGGGTTGTTGGAGGGAGTCTTCAGTAGTAATGCTCTCTGACTGTGGTGGGTTGTTGGAGGGAGTCTTCAGTAGTAATGCTCTCTGACTGTGGTGGGTTGTTGGAGAGAGTCTTCAGTAGTAATGCTCTCTGACTGTGGTGGGTTGTTGGAGGGAGTCTTCAGTAGTAATGCTCTCTGACTGTGGTGGGTTGTTGGAGGGAGTCTTCAGTAGTAATGCTCTCTGACTGTGGTGGGTTGTTGGAGGGAGTCTTCAGTAGTAATGCTCTCTGACTGTGGTGGGTTGTTGGAGGGAGTCTTCAGTAGTAATGCTCTCTGACTGTGGTGGGTTGTTGGAGGGAGTCTTCAGTAGTAATGTTCTCTGACTGTGGTGGGTTGTTGGAGAGAGTCTTCAGTAGTAATGCTCTCTGACTGCGGTGGGTTGTGAGCAGATGTGTTGTGGTAACAGAGGGTTGTTGTTCCTCTAAGCAAGACCTGGGTCTGACTGAAGATAAAGACTGAGGGATGGGTTACAGGCTGGAAATCAGCAGGGAGATGAATGCACTTGTTCAGGTCAACATCTGTATGGGAACGAACCCTCAGTGTGTTCAGTCCCACACACACATCTGACTCAAAGCTCAGAGCCTATGTGCTCTGTTGAACCCTGTGGAAGCACATGCACACACACACACACACACACACACACACACACACACACACACACACACACACACACACACACACACACACACACACACACACACACACACACACACACACACACACACACACACACACACACACACACACACACACACACACACACACTCACAATACCACAAACACCAACGTGTTTGTGTTCATATGTGCGGCACACTGCATAATTCATCCGGGCTGCTCTGTATTAATAATGCAGTGGTGTAACACAAACAGTGAGAAGTGGAGCTGCGATCATCTGGGTCTGGGTCAAGTGAAAGAACTGCCAGCCAGCACAGGTGGCGCTTTGTCTGGAGTGTGCCCAGGGAGAGGGAGGGGTGAGAGAGGAGGAGGGAAACAGGGGGAAGGAGAGCTGAATGTTGGACTATATACAGTACTGTAGACTCCAGGCTGTATGGTTAATATAGGAGCCAAATAAATTCTGGATATGAAGGCAGATTATGACAATAAAATAAAAAATAATAAAAAGTCAAGCAAATAAAGCGATATACCATGGATCACAATGATGTAAGAGATGAGAGGCTTCCAAACAGTATAAATCCCTGTTGTTTATACTGTAGACATCCTGTATTTCAATTTACGCTGCAGGGCCATGCCAAAAGACCACACTTTGTGTGTTAGTTAGGCTTATGTGGTCTTATAAGTATTTATTGATTTTGGCACTGTGTCTCGTTTGTCATTAAGCGTGCAGTGTGTTACATCTGGCTTTAAGATTTCTGCTCAGACTGCAGGTCCACTGAAAAACAAACATTCAAATCATACTGACACGAACACTGAATCTGTGGAGTGACACACACACACAAACACACACACACACAGAGACATGATTTAGTATGCATTGAGCAGTGGCTCCTCGTATGTCACTTGTCTCACTGTCTAGTACCACCGCAGTGTGAGGAATTCTCACCACGCCTCACTCTACACATTTTGGAAAAACGAGAACCCTGTTGGGGACTGGAGCATCTGGAGTATCAGCCCCTCCCCCCCCCTCCTCCCTCTTCTCATCCCTTTAATGACATCAGAGGCTCTGCTCGGTGAGTGGACCCCCGTGGTGGAGGGTCAGAGGCTGAGGCACCAGGTGCAGGGCCAGGAGCTGGAGCCACGCTCACTGGGACAGGAGAGGGGAGGGAGGGGGGAGTGGCTCACTAGGGATTTACATGTATAGGGATAGTCCTCACTGCACTCACACTCACACAGGTGACAGGAATAATATACATGGTCCCTGTTCAACTATCAATGACATGTTGGATCTGCTAGGGATTGGCATGCTGCTTATTAACATGACATGGTAATAAGGGTCGTACTAGTGCAGTTAAACGAGTGCTGGTTGAAAACTCAAGGTTGGCTAGGATTACCATCTGTCAATCAATAGCTGGTGTGAGCCAATGGAAACTCTTTGATACGGCAGGCATGCAGACAGGGAGCTTCCATAGGCCTGAATAATGAGGTGATTGACAGTGTTAATGATGTGATAATTCCTCCCATCATGCATTAAGAAGCCTAATTTCACCTAGCAGTGGGATAATAAGTCACAGACGATCCATACTGATTTCTACCCCCCTTACTTCTCCCTCTCTGTCTCCTATCAGGACGAGTGTCGGAACTTCATGAAGGTTTTGCTGAGTCGACAAGGAGGTCTGTTTGTATGTGGGACCAATGCCTTCAATCCGCTGTGTGCCAACTATACTGTGAGTACCTATAGAACGCACGCACACACACACATACACCATCTCTCTTACTCAAACAGCAGTCATTACTGCTTCGGGAAGCTGAGCACATCTCTACCTGTCAGCAGTTCAGTCATGCATCAGAGTTTAATGATTGGTGCGTCATTGATAAATGGACTATGATTTTTCCTGGAACCTAGAGCTCAATCACAAACACCATTAGGCATATTGCTTACTTGCACATTTACATCTTATTTGCCTCATTTGTTCGATACCTAAGGCAGAGAGAGACAGAGGCCCTTAGCAAGGCAACAAAGGCCCGCTTTCCTCAGATATCGGTTGCTGTTGTACAATGCTTACACTTGTATGGGGAGCTTGCAGATTGTTGGGTTCTGAAAATATGAAATATACTTATTCATGTCACTGAGGGAGAAAGGGGACTGTATCACGTTTACATTCTGTCCGGATATGTGGGACGAAAAGAGACAGTCTGGTACGAGTCAACATGCCAGCCGTGAGTTGGGGAGGAGTGAGCAGAAGTCAGGTCAGATGACGTGAGGAAGAACAGATATCACTAAGGTTCTGTCGAGCAACAGAGATGCATTGGCTGTTCAGATGTGTAGGAGGAGACTCAGCATAGGAGGTAGGGTTAAATATCAGTGCTTGTGTGAATGTGTTTTTTGTCTTATGCAGCTGTATGACCCAATCAGGGAATAAACATGGTTTGAGCTTTATTAAGGGTCTGTGAAATGTTATAAGGTTAATTTATAACCTAACAAGATGATCAGAGTACAGAGACGAGGGCTGGGAGAGTGTGAGCCAGAACTGAAGGGGAGGCTGAACTGAGGAGGAGGCTGTGCTTATGATGTATCTGGATGGTTAGTTTCTTCCCCTCTGGTGAAACCCAGCCAGACCAGTTGGAAGGAAAACGCTAAGTGGTTGTACTGCTCATGTACCTGGAGCTGCTCACCACCTGACCCACTCTGTCCTGAAAGAGGATCAGGCGTACCCCATTTACCTGTTCCATATCACAACCACATCCTTGCTCTGCCAATCAGACAACAAAAAAAGTGTGCATAAATATGAATCATTTGCTCAGTCGGTTTCTCAACGTTCCTCCAGAATATCTATTAGCAGAGGGAAACGGGGAGGGAGAAAGGAGGAGGTGGATGGGGGTCCAGTTTCACCATCAAAGGCTTTCAAATAAGTGATATGTTCAGTCTGTCACGTCTCCAACATACCAGCACACTGACTCCCTCCTCTATACCTGGCCCATTATCTCTGGCTGTTAATGACACTAAGCAGTGCAACCTGCGCTGGGCTGACGTGCTCAGGGCTTCTCCTGGGACTAGTTAGCGAACCTAGGGTTTATTTATAGCTAGTTTTAATGACAACCGCCGTATTTAATTTATTTAATTAATTTTCAATCGGTGATGGTGTGTCTGTGTGACGATTTCGCCTGTGGTTATTTAGCTGCATGCGTTTCAAAAGATTGTGTATTTGTGCCATTTGCATAATTGCAGAGGGTGAATAATAATATTGTGAATATTTTATAATATATGCTAATTGCCATACTCTGTGGGCATGTACAGGTAACTACCAAAATAATGGAAACACTTGAGTAAATGAGGGATAGAAAGTATATTGAAAGCAGGTGTTTCCACACAGGTGTGGCTCCTGACTTAATTAAGCAATTAACATCCCATCATGCTTAGGGTCATGTATAATAATTTTGGGCAGGCTATTATTTTGGCAATTATTTTGGCTACCATGGCTATGCCCCCATAGGATGACAATGCCCTCATCAACAAGGCATGTGTGGTCACTGAATGGTTTAATGAGCATGAAAATGATGTAAACCATATGCCATGGTCATCTCAGTCACCCGATCTCAAACCAATTGAACACCTACAGTATGAGAGATTCTGGAGTGGCACCTCAGACAGCGGTTTCCACCATAGAGTTCCAGAAACAGCATTGAAGCTGTTCTGGTTTGGCCCAACGCCCAATTAAGACACTTTATGTTGGAGTTTTCTTCATTTTGGCAGTTGCATGTATGTTTACTGTATGTGAAGGTGAACTTCACTCTGTTTTCCAGCAACATTATATAGTATAGTGAACTGTTTGCGCGTGTTCTTTCCAGGGAGACACTCTGGAGATGGTGGGAGAGACAGTCAGTGGGATGGCCCGCTGTCCCTATGATCCTAAACACGCCAACGTGGCTCTGTTCGCAGGTTTGGAAACACTCATTGCTTTAAACACCTCATTATGTAGCTACAGTAGTTCCCCGTCATCACACAATCTTTGGCCGTGGTTGAAACAATAGGAAACCTTTATTGCACATTACTGAGCAGTAGAAATAGAGGGATTTGTCCACTCTGTACTAGAGGCTCTGTTGCACCACTGTAATTATCTCTAATGTACTTATACATTGTTCATTGATCAACAGTCGAATGCATTGAGTTGTGTAATGTAATGTCAAACTACCTTCTGCGATGTTCTATGCTGTGATATGAGCTGTTATTATGCTGTGTTATGAGCTGTCACTATGCTGTGATATGAGCTGTCATTATGCTGTGATATGAGCTGTCACTATGCTGTGATATGAGCTGTCACTATGCTGTGTTATGAGCTGTCACTATGCTGTGATATGAGCTGTCACTATGCTGTGTTATGAGCTGTCACTATGCTGTGTTATGAGCTGTCACTATGCTGTGTTATGAGCTGTCACTATGCTGTGATATGAGCTGTCACTATGCTGTGTTATGAGCTGTCACTATGCTGTGATATGAGCTGTCATTATGCTGTGATATGAGCTGTCACTATGCTGTGTTATGAGCTGTTACTATGCTGTGATATGAGCTGTCACTATGCTGTGTTATGAGCTGTTACTATGCTGTGATATGAGCTGTCACTATGCTGTGTTATGAGCTGTTACTATGCTGTGTTATGAGCTGTCACTATGCTGTGATATGAGCTGTCACTATGCTGTGTTATGAGCTGTCACTATGCTGTGATATGAGCTGTCACTATGCTGTGTTATGAGCTGTCACTATGCTGTGATATGAGCTGTCATTATGCTGTGTTATGAGCTGTTACTATGCTGTGTTATGAGCTGTTCCCATTGTATCTGACTGTGTGTTTTTTGCCAGAGGGGAATCTGTTTACGGCCACTGTGACGGACTTCCTGGCGATAGACGCTGTGATCTACCGTAGCCTGGGGGACAGTCCTGCACTCCGCACAGTCAAACACGACTCCAAATGGTTCAGAGGTACTTCCACGTGTATTTATTTCTGTGTGCGCCCGTGTGCGTGTGCATCTGTGTGTGTATGTGTCCGCCTGCGTGCGTGTATTTGTTTGTATTTGTTTGTGTGTGTGTTGCCTCTGTTGTTAGAAGGCTCTGTTTATGACTACATCACTTACTATCAGGATCAATATCTGTGTCAGACTCACTGCATTGCCTTAGTCAGCAGCATTCCTGCTGAGGTCAGAGGATCCAGGGCTGAGAGATCAGGTCTGCTCTGTGTCTGTATGTGGCTGGACGGCCTGAGTAGTACTCAGTAGGAACCAAACAATAACACGTTTTGAAACTGACAACGAAAATGAGCCTCCTCATTTAAAAAAAAAAATTCTCAAAGTGTATGCCTGCTTAGCAACGCTGGTGTTTGTGTCTGGGATTAGGGAGTTATCTGACTCGGTCTCTTACAGCTCTATGGAGATGTATTTGTTGTGTAACATGGTCCTCTCCCATCCTTTGCAGAGCCCTATTTTGTCAGTTCAGTGGAATGGGGTCCTCACATCTACTTCTTCTTCAGAGAGATGGCCATGGAGTTTAACTATCTGGAGAAGGTACGAGACAAAATGGTAAAGCTTTGGACACGCCCCTCTGTGTCGTGTGTCTGCCTGCCTGGATGTTCCATCTCATGTTATTATTCAAATGTCAATACCAGCCTGGTACTTCTGATGATCTTTTTCCCTGTATCTGTGCTGTTTGATATCTAGATGGGAAAAAGCTTTTTCAAAACCGCTCCAAATGGCATCAGTCATATCAGAGTGGAAATACGTGCTCATGCAAAAAAAATATGACCATAACAAGAATCCTTTTTATCTAATAAATTAGTAATTCACATTTGGTGGAAATGTGCTAGTGCAGGCATTTTGTGCTGCATGTTTGTAGGGCTCACAGTAAGTGGATACTTACACTGTAGCACGGTAGTTTGGGGTGAGATTGTCCAAAGAAGCAGTTTTCAAATGCACTGATGTTTTCATGAATACTATTAATTGACCATTTTAAAACAATGATCTGTCAAATGTGGTATCATGCATCACAAATACTTTACATTTTTATGAGTTCACCCAAGAGCTAAAAAGGTTTTTATCTTCATTTTGAACGAATGTTCTGACTTAAATCTGTCAAACTTTATTATACATTCTCCATGAGTATGATCCCATGAATATTGGAACCACAAATCTACTGTGTGAAATATGTGTGCTTCCAACTGACCCAGCACCGAAAACTCTGTGCATTGTCATTGATGTGTAGTATGGTGCGAGTTCATTGACTGTTCTGTCTGTTCCACGTGCTTGCGTGCACGTGTGTTCAGGTACAGGTGTCTCGGGTGTCTCGGGTGTGTAAGGGGGACCTGGGTGGTTCTCAGAGGGTGTTGGAGAAGCAGTGGACGTCGTTCCTGAAGGCCAGACTGAACTGCTCCGTCCCTGGAGACTCCCACTTCTACTTCAATCTGCTCCACTCCACCAGCCCTGTCATCAGGATGCACGGCAGGGACATCATCCTGGGAGTCTTCTCCACCCCCGCCAACAGGTACACACACACCGACAGACTGACAGAGGTCCCTGAAGAGAGGGAGATGGTTAGGGCTTATGGGGGAAGATACAGTTCTCGATTAGGCGGAACACATTTATTTGCTTCATGGGTTTGCTTTTAGAGAGGAAGACAGTTAACAGATTGGAGTGATGAAATAGAAAGAAAAGGAATGAGGGATGCTGCCGGGTAAGAGGAGGAGTAGATGAGGTTGAAGATGGCTGCAGAGAAAGCATGAAGGAGCACAATAAACAGACTTAACAGCACAAGAGAGTAGAGGAAATATGTGTCTCCTGTGTTATATACCATATATCATGCAGACGTTTCAGTCTATCGTGTGTGTGTGTGTGTGTGTGTGTGTGTGTGTGTGTGTGTGTGTGTGTGTGTGTGTGTGTGTGTGTGTGTGTGTGTGTGTGTGTGTGTGTGTGTGTGTGTGTGTGTGTGTGTGTGTGTGTGTGTGTGTGTGTGTGTGTGTGTGTGTGGTGAATACAGAGCAGACTCTAATAGGGATTCAACACAGGTCTCCCATGCAGATGAGCCAGCAGGATGCCTATCAGCAGAGAGCAAACCTCAACTAATGCCAGCTCTAATAACATCCTCTACTCATAATGGCTGCTGTTGTGGCAGCCAGGAGAGGAAGAGAGAGGAGGAGGAAGACCCCCTCAAACCCATTCAAGGACAAGGAAGTCAATAATGGGAAACATCTGCAGCGCTACCCCCCGCCACCCTTTAAGAGTTAAAACTGTTTCATCAGCTGTATCTTATCTTTGGGCTGGGGGGATGGGAGGCCTGGGAGGGATGGGAGGGATGGGAGAGGGATGGGGGCTAGATGGGAGCGGTGCACCTGCAGAGAGAGATGGATGGTTTATACAGGGCCAACAACGGCTTACAGATAACACTGTGACCAGCGTGTCAGGGAGAGGCCCAGCTGAACACACACTACCTGCCTAGGCACCGTGCCGCCGCTGTGCTCCATTATAAATCAGAGAAAGAGCGAGAGGGAGAGAGGTACGCTGTAAACCTCCCCAACACTGTGTGGTCCGCTGCAGCATACTTTTAAAGCTCTTACCAGACATATTGCTTTTGCCGGTTGCGTGTGGTGAGCACCGCAGGGAAGAGGGTTTGGGAAATCTGGAGTGGCCATTTTGAGATAGTGTATCATCTCCCGCATGTGCACATTTGCTACCAGTGTGGGAATTGTGGAAAAAGAGCTCTGGTTTAAGAGTTTCCCACCAGCATCCCTCAATGTTTGCTTGTTATTAATTATTTTATCATGCCTTCAAAGCCAGGATAGAGTTTACAGCCCCATGAAGCTTCCTGGTCTGTGGCATTAGCTAGCTAGCCTAGCAACTACACCAAATCCTCCTTGGTTGACTGGTTGACAGTTCAGTGTGTCCACCTCTCCTACCTCTGGTCCTTCCTGTCTGAGGGGATGAACAGTAGGCTTGGGTTTCTTCTAAGCACCTGATCTTTCTCACTGCACGGCACAGCCCAGCCAAACCTCCCGGAGCTGCAGGTGGTCAGGGATCTATAGGAGCAGTGGGGGCTATGAGAGGAGGATATGAGAGAGCCTATGAGCCTGCAGGTAAAGGGGAGGGGTACTTTTTATAGCGGCAGGATAGAGAGACAGACTATTTGAGAAGATAACATGGTGGTGAGCCAAGCCCGGCTAGGCTATGCTATACACTAGCCTGGGGCTAGGCTACTTGGCTACTGTGCAAGGTGGGCTTAGCAGTACTAGACATGGCCTAAAAAGATGGTGCCTGGGCCTCGGCTGGAGAAGTTCCTCCAGGGAAGTGCAGGGCTCTGGGGTGAGTTAGTCACGTATGCTGCTTTTTGTTTTTCAAAACATGGCACCGAGGCTTCAACGCTGCGTACAGAGCCTACATCGACTTTCCCTCCATTTTGGAGGGAAACAGCTCAAATCAAATCAAATCACATTTTATTTGTGACATACACATGGTTAGCAGATGTTAATGCGAGTGTAGCGAAATGCTTGTGCTTCTAGTTCCGACAATGCAGTAATAACCAACAAGTAATCTAACTAACAATTCCAAAACTACTGTCTTATACACAGTGTAAGGGGATAAAGAATATGTACATAAGGATATATGAATGAGTGATGGTACAGAGCAGCATAGGCAAGATACAGTAGATGGTATCGAGTACAGTATATACATATGAGATGAGTATGTAAACAAAGTGGCATAGTTAAAGTGGCGAGTGATACATGTATTACATAAGGATGCAGTAGATGATATAGAGTACGGTATATACGTATACATATGAGATGAATAATGTAGGGTATGTAAAACATTATATTAGGTAGCATTGTGTAAAGTGGCTAGTGATATATTTTACATCATTTCCCATCAATTCCCATTATTAAAGTGGCTGGAGTTGAGTCAGTGTGTTGGCAGCAGCCACTCAATGTTAGTGGTGGCTGTTTAACAGTCTGATGGCCTTGAGATAGAGACTGAAAAACAGCTTCTCGGTCCCAGCTTTGATGCACCTGTACTGACCTCCCCTTCTGGATGATAGCGGGGTGAACAGGCAGTGGCTCGGGTGGTTGTTGTCCTTGATGATCCTTCTGGATGATAGCGGGGTGAACAGGCAGTGGCTCGGGTGGTTGTTGTCCTTGATGATCCTTCTGGATGATAGCGGGGTGAACAGGCAGTGGCTCGGGTGGTTGTTGTCCTTGATGATCCTTCTGGATGATAGCAGGGTGAACAGGCAGTGGCTCGGGTGGTTGTTGTCCTTGATGATCCTTCTGGATGATAGCGGGGTGAACAGGCAGTGGCTCGGGTGGTTGATGTCCTTGATGATCCTTCTGGATGATAGCGGGGTGAACAGGCAGTGGCTCGGGTGGTTGTTGTCCTTGATGATCCTTCTGGATGATAGCAGGGTGAACAGGCAGTGGCTCGGGTGGTTGTTGTCCTTGATGATCCTTCTGGATGATAGCGGGGTGAACAGGCAGTGGCTCGGGTGGTTGTTGTCCTTGATGATCCTTCTGGATGATAGCGGGGTGAACAGGCAGTGGCTCGGGTGGTTGTTGTCCTTGATGATCCTTTTGGCCTTCCTGTGACATCGGGTGGTGTAGGTGTCCTGGAGGGCAGGTAGTTTGCCCCCGGTGATGCGTTGTGCAGACCTCACTACCCTCTGGAGAGCCTTACAGTTGTGGGCGGAGCAGTTGTCGTACCAGGCGGTGATACAGCCCGCCAGGATGCTCTTGATTGTGCATCTAGCTGTAGCCTATTGCGTGTTTATGTGTCTGTTATTAAAGGATGTGAAACAATGTTGCGTATGAATTACAGGGGGCAGTTTGAAGAAGCAAATCCCATTCGAAACATCCTTGCTTTCTCTGTTAAATCTTACTAGATGCTGTTTTAAATCAAACAGGCAATAGCAGATGACCAACAGCAATTTGGGGATATTGACTAATTGCCCCCTTGATGGCCCATCAGGTGTCGATTGGGGCTCTTAAAGTATTCAGATGATTGGTTAGAATAATCTTTCAGAACACACACACCTAGCCTATGGTCAATCAGCACACAGTTGTCCTGAAACTTTCCAGGTCAGTCACATTCTGTCTTCTATTCGTATCGAAAACTAATGCAACTGGTAGTCCATTAATAGGCTACAGTCAGACTTGACATATTGGTGCCAATCACTAGTAGCCTAATACTCCTCCAATGGATGGAGCGATTCGGTGTGCTGCTGACAAGTTTGAGGGAATCGGCCAGAACAAGCCTCAGTGCCTTGCTGAAGGCACTTCCTATCCAACATATGCTGTCTGAGTCTGGTTTCCAATGAAATACCCTAGGCCTAGTTTTATTATTGATAATAATATTATATTGCAAATTGTAAGAAAATAAATCACTACCAGGTTAAAATAACTTTTCTTTGTTTCTTCTAGACTATTAAATATGTGCATTTTTTCCTATATTAGTTCATTAATGTATTAGTAAATTTACGGATTAGGCTAGTACATATTTCAAGTAATCCTCACAACCATGTTTTATTCTGTCTACAAGGAAGGAAATGAAAGGATTGCATATGATTTCTGTTCAATCACATGCAGCTCAGATACTATATCTTTGTCTATAAAAATGTATAGCCTGTTTTCAGTCAGCCGGGGTGCCCCACCAGCCAGCCGTGAGCACGTGGACGAAAGAGTCGCCTACGAAGGAGTTCCGCTTCTTCTGCAGCATTCACTGTAATACATAACGCTTTGTGGCGGTGCTTCGGAGTTAGTCAGAGCAGGGGGGCCCTCTGGAGACCCAGCCTCATAGGAGCCATTAGGATGACATGGTGTCAGAGGGAGGCGTCTCCAGTTGACAGGAGAGCAGTGAGGCTGTGCCACCAGGGAGATGTGGTGGCAGTCACAGCTGAATACCTCCCCTGGGCCCTGGGTTGAGGCAGGAGCTGAATAAATACTTGGTCCTTACCAGGTGGAGAGACAGAAAAAGGCGAAGAGACAGAGAGGTGGAGGGAGAAAGGGAGGGGTGGAGGGACAGAGAGAGGTGGAGGGACAGAGAGAGTTGGAGGGGCAGAGAGAGGTGGAGGGACAGAGAGAGGTGGAGAGACAAAGAGAGGTGGAGAGACAGAGAGAGGTGGAGAGACAGAGAGAGGTGGAGAGACAGAGAGAGGTGGAGAGACAGAGAGAGGTGGAGAGACAGAGGTGGAGAGAAGGCAGATGAGAGAAGTATAGAAAGACAAAGCAGAAAGGTTGAAGAAGATAAATGTGTGTGCAGAGAGGGGGAAGAGACAGAGGTGGAAGAGACATAAAATATGTAAAGACCCAGGTGAATAAAATAAACAATCCTCTCATCTTTCCTTGAACCTTGGCCTAGACTGAAGAACTCATTCCCCTCCACTGGCCTCCATCAGCTGTCATGCTGTCACCGGAGCTGGGCTATCGAGAGCTGTCAGTCTGCTGGTTAAACTGTGAGGGTGTGGTTTGGCATGAAGTCTGACCACCCCACCACCTCCTGCAGCCTGTACTGACTGTCAGTCAACCCTTCTCACTGCACATAAAATTTGAACAACCTTTATTTGCACAATTCAACAGCTTTACATAGCCAAACGGATGCCAATTCATTTCAAACAAATGAGCAAAAAGAGATCAGAAGAAAAACAGAGGATGAAAGAGATGAGGGGATGAGAGAGAGCAAGAAAGAGCAGAGAGGACAGAGAAATTAAACAGGGAGAGAAGAAGGAGAAGAGGACAGACTACAGAAATATAGAGGCAAAGGCAGGGTAGGCTGCCAGGCAGTTGGAGAGAGGTTGACCTAGTCAAATGATGTATTAGGTTAGCATGTCACCCTGCTGGAAAATGCCTCTGGTTTCTCAGCAGAGAGAGGCTAAACTCAGACCGCTTACCCAAACAAACAGTTCTCAGAGGATCCCTGTATACCTACTCCAGCAAGCCTAGGGGCACAGGGGCAGCGCAGGGAGAGAGCCCATAAGCCCATCTGTCGGTTTGTGTCAAGACCTGAGCACAGGCACTACTTGACCTTAACACTGGAGCAATGGAGTGTTGGAGTGAGCAGCAAAGTGAGAGTGAGAGAGCCTTTCTCTCTGCTGCTTTCTCTTTCTCCCCTCTCTCTGCAGTGCTCTCTCACTTTCTCTCTTTCTCCCCCTCTCTCTGCAGTGCTCTCTCACTTTCTCTCTTTCTCCACCTCTCTCTGCAGTGCTCTCTCACTTTCTCCCCCTCTCTGCAGTGCTCTCTCACTTTCTCTCTTTCTCCCCCTCTCTCTGCAGTGCTCTCTCACTTTCTCTCTTTCTCCCCCTCTCTCTGCAGTGCTCTCTCACTTTCTCTCTTTCTCCACCTCTCTCTGCAGTGCTCTCTCACTTTCTCCCCCTCTCTGCAGTGCTCTCTCACTTTCTCTCTTTCTCCCCCTCTCTCTGCAGTGCTCTCTCACTTTCTCTCTTTCTCCCCTCTCTCTGCAGTGCTCTCTCACTTTCCCTCTTTCTCCCCCTCTCTCTGCAGTGCTCTCTCACTTTCTCTCTTTCTCCACCTCTCTCTGCAGTGCTCTCTCACTTTCTCCCCTCTGCAGTGCCCTCACTCTCTGCAGTGCTCTCTCACTTTCTCTCTTTCTCCCCCTCTCTCTGCAGTCTCTCTTTCTCCCCCCCCTCTCTCTGCAGTGCTCTCTCACTTTCTCTCCTTCTCCCCCTCTCTCTGCAGTGCTCCCTCACTTTCTCTCCTTCTCCCCTCTCTCTGCAGTGCTCTCTCACTTTCTCTCTTTCTCCCCTTCTCTCTGCAGTGCTCTCTCACTTTCTCTCTTTCTCCCCTTCTCTCTGCAGTGCTCCCTCACTTTCTCTCTTTCTCCCCCCCTCTGCAGTGCTCTCTCACTTTCTCTCCTTCTCCCCCTCTCTCTGCAGTGCTCTCTCACTTTCTCTCTTTCTCCCCTTCTCTCTGCAGTGCTCTCTCACTTTCTCTCTCTCTCTCTCTCTCTCTCTCTCTGCAGCTCTCTCTCACTCTCCCTCACCCTCTCACACCCTCTCTCTCCCTCTCTCTCTCCCCCCTCTCTCAGGGTGTAGTGTCAGAGTTAGGAAAGGGAAAAGAGAGTAGGCGTGAAGTGCTCGGCAGGAACTGAGTCACTCCCTAAGGTTCACTTTGTGCTGTACCAGAGAAGTCCTAGTCACTCAACAGACTCACACAACTTCTTAGCAAAAACAAGAGGTCTCAAAGGGAAGAGAAGCTCTCGTAGCAGGAGAGAAAGAGAGACGCTAGTATTCACCCCTTGTTGTCCTGACATGGCTCTCTCTCTCCATCTCTCTGGTGTACACCTCCATTAACTACCACACTCAACACTACAGTAACAGTATTGTAGCGCTTCGTTCAGTGTGGGGGGACTTAGCTTCTTTTCACAGCAGATGTTCCATTCTGGGTCAATGAGTTCAATAGGAGTTTAGCAACAGCCAAGGTGTGCAAGCATTTTACTGGAACATGATGTGTGGTCTCTACAGTATTTCCTCATTTGTTGACTACTTATTTCCTGTGTATTCCCGGATTCTAACACAAAACTTCCATTTTGTATGCCAACTTAAATGTCATTCAGGATATAACCTTTATTGTCCATTCTTATATATATATTTTAAATTCAACCTTTATTTAACTAGGCAAGTCGGTTAAGAACACATTTTTATTTTCAATGACGGCCCACCCCGGCCAAACCCTAACCCGGGCCAATTGTGCGCCGCCCTATGGGACTTCCAATCACTGCCGGTTGTGATACAGCCTGGATTTGAACCAGGGTCTGTAGTGCTGCCTCTAGCACTGAGATGCAGTGACTTAGACCGCTGCGCCACTCTATCCACCCCTTCCTTATCTATTGTATCTGGTTCTCTCTCTGTAGCATCCCTGGTTCGGCTGTGTGTGCGTTCGACATGGAGCAGCTGGCTGGGGTGTTTGATGGGAGATTCAAGGAGCAGAAATCACCTGAGTCTATATGGACCCCTGTTCCTGATGAGCTCGTTCCCAAACCAAGGTACAGTATTGCCTTACCTGGCAATCATCTCCTGGCTCATTGTGATGTACTTTATGTGAGTCTAAAGTGTAAGAGTGTAAGACACCATTAACTGACCACAGATAACACTGAAATGGGTCAGTAAGGGGGAGCCTGTGCCTCAGTAAGGGTCAGCCTGTGCCTCAGTATGGGGGAGCCTGTGCCTCAGTAAGGGTCAGCCTGTGCCTCAGTATGGGGGAGCCTGTGCCTCAGTATGGGGGAGCCTGTGCCTCAGTAAAAGGGAGCCTGTGCCCCAGTAAAGGGGAGCCTGTGCCTCCGTAAAGGGGAGCCTGTGCCTCCGTAAGGGGGAGCCTGTGCCTCAGTAAGGGTCAGCCTGTGCCTCAGTATGGGGGAGCCTGTGCCTCAGTAAAGGGGAGCCTGTGCCTCAGTAAGGGTCAGCCTGTGCCTCAGTAAGGGTCAGCCTGTGCCTCAATAAGGGTCAGCCTGTGCCTCAGTAAGGGGGAGCCTGTGCCTCGGTAAGGGGGAGCCTGTGCCTCTGTAGCTCAGTTGGTAGAGCATGGCGCTTGTAACGCCAGGGTAGTGGGTTCGATCCCCGGGACCACCCATACGTAGAATGTATGCACACATGACTGTAAGTCGCTTTGGATAAAAGCGTCTGCTAAATGGCATATATTATTATTATTATTATTATATTAAGGGGGAGCCTGTGCCTCAGTAAGGGGGAGCCTGTGCCTCAGTAAGGGGGAGCCTGTGCCTCAGTAAGGGGGAGCCTGTGCCTCAGTAAGGGGGAGCCTGTGCCTCAGTAAGGGGGAGCCTGTGCCTCAGTAAGGGGGAGCCTGTGCCTCAGTAAGGGGGAGCCTGTGCCTCAGTAAGGGGGAGCCTGTGCCTCAGTAAGGGGGAGCCTGTGCCTCAGTAAGGGTGAGCCTGTGCCTCAGTAAGGGGGAGCCTGTGCCTCAGTAAGGGTCAGCCTGTGTCTCAGTAAGGGGGAGCCTGTGCCTCAGTAAGGGGGAGCCTGTGCTAAACCCTGTATTTCACCCTCCTCCAACAGGCCAGGGGGCTGTGCTGTTCAGGGCTCCAGGTTCAACTCATCCAATGGTTTCCCTGATGAGATGCTGAACTTTGTGAAGACCCACCCCCTGATGGACGAGGCCGTGCCCTCACTGGGACAGAGGCCCTGGATCGTCAGGACCATGGTCAGGTGAGGCTCTGTGATCGCATCAGGGGACATCACAGACTCAGAACTAGGAAACCTTTCGCACACATCCTGTGCTCTTTCCCTGCATCCTGTGCTGTTTCCCTGAGACATGTACACTTGTATGGCTTCATACCATTAGACACCATAGGAGTCTACTGCCATGTCTCAGGGCAAACTCATACACATACACACACATATTTGCATGGACACAAATTAGCCTCTGGGCTGGTTCTCCTTCTGTTTATGCCGGTCAGTTGATCCGCTCGCTGTGAGAGTTTGCTGCAGGAGGCAAGCAGCTGGGATGCATCAAACTACAATGGCCACCAGCCGAGACTATTACTGTGACAAGTTGTATGTGGAATATGAATTACCCAGTGGAACGACTTCTTCTATTTTACAACATCATACACACAGGACTTGTGTAGTTCAGCTACGGTGCTATTGTTTCAAGACAAGTCCATTCATCTGAATGATATTAATGACTGCTCTTGGTAATTAGTTCTGTATGTAAATTGGATGACTATTTTACTGTGTGAATTTCCTTTAGTGAATGACCGTAAGAGCTATGCAGATTGGTTGTGTCCCAAATTGAGCCCATGACCCTACCCTATTTGATAGGACCATGTAAGCTTAGTTATTGTAACATAAGCTCCAATGTGCCGTTTGATAGGATAGATGGAATTATCTCTATATTGCTAACTCAAATCCTGTCAGATCAACGCAATAGCCTATTGGTTAATCAGGACACGGGGTCAAGAGAGGATTGGGTGAAAAACACAGTGTCTCTATATCATCATCTTGTCTTCTTCCCCTTAGGTACCAGCTGAATAAGATGGTGATGGACACGGAGGCTGGCCCCTACAGAAACCGCACAGTGCTCTTCCTGGGCTCCAGCCGGGGGACCATCCTCAAGTTCCTGATCGTCCCCAACCGGGACAACACCGTGTCCAGCAGCAATGTCTTCCTGGAGGAGCTGGAGGGCTTCATCCCTGACAAGTAAGGGTTAACGGGTTACAGTCTCTAATGGGTGCTGTTGTGATGGTCTTATTAATTATCTCTAAGTGTTTCACTGTAACACATGCATGGGACCGCAGGGGGGGATAGGAAGCAAACAGATGGGGTATTGCTTGGTTATCTTTCAATGAGCCCAATTAGAAATGTTTAAGCAAGAGTCTCCTAACTAGAGCTATGGCAGCGGCGCTGCTAATTGTGCCCCCTGATCTATTCTCTGCTCAGACTGAGGGGAAAACGGGGCTCATTTACTGTAGTAAGAAACACTGTAAAAAAAAAAACTTCCCACCCTTCAAAACAACGCATTCATGTAGGCGTCAATGTGAGGTTCCATTCCACCAACAACTAAATGGGGAGCAGAGGAATCAGATCAGAGGGCAGATGAGGTAAGGCTGCAGCAATAGCGGCGGTGGTGCCGGTGTGTGAGTGTGTTTGGGGGTGATTTGCTGTGCTGTGATAGTGGTGTGGCTGTGAGCCTGGTATAGGGGTGTGTGACAGGGCTTGCAGTCCCCCTCACAGCAGGGAGCCAGCTAATCAGGAGAGAGGGAATGGAGTAATCAGATCAGCCTTCTCCCAGCCTGACCTTCCTTAACCCCAGACTAACTCCCCTAATGGGCCCAGGGTAGATAGACGGCCCCCGCCACCATCGCAGGGGCAACACATCACAGATAGAGATCCTCAAAGCCCAAATTGTTTTTTGATTGGCTGTCTGACATAATGATTATATTTCATATTTTCGACCTGGTAATGAACCATGAAATGACCCAGGGGAAACAGAGAGATTAATGGGCCACACTTTCATTATTTCTCAACCTGTCTCCATTTTACTTATTTTGTTTACTTATTTAGTTGTTCTTTCTCTCTCTCTTCTCCCTCCCCATCTCTCACTCTATTCTCCCTCCCACTCTTCTCTCTCTTCTCCCTCCCCCCATCTCTCACTCTCTTCTCCCTCCCCCCCGCTCTTTTCTCTCTCCATCTCTCACTCTCTTCTCCCTCCCCATCCTTCTGTCAGTCTGGTTTCTCACATAGTTTGTTTGCTGTGAGGTATGATTAACAACTTGATACTGTAGTGTGTGATACATTTCCCCTAATGACTCCTCAGCTGCAAGCCATGTTTATTACCATAAACCATCTTTAATTTTAATTTTACCTTTATTTAACTAGGCAAGATCAGTTAAGAACAAATTCTTATTTTCAATGACGGCCTAGGAACTGCCTGTTCAGGGGCAGAACGACAGATTTGTACCTTGTCAGCTCGGGGGTTTGAACTTGCAACCTTCCGGTTACTAGTCCAATGCTCTAACCACTAGGCTACCCTGCCATCCTCTAAATAAGCCCATGCAGGAGTGAACATATGTATATAAATATATATAAATCCAGCCTACAAAGGCAGGTGTTTGGATAATATGGAAGTGCTAAGTACCAATTAGAGCCCATGCAGGGTGTAGCTGGTGGCTTTGATGCCCATCCAACCCCAGGCCTCAGTCATCAGCCATCAACACACTGCATACAAAAGATGACACTGTGACAAACAGGCTTCTGAAGGCCTTTTACTGCTTTCACTTTGATTGTTGTGCTTTTAGTCATGAACTGGTTTGAGTTATACTTAAAGAAGCAGTGATGTGTTGTGTTGATATGATGTGCAGTGAGATCATGTAGTGTTGTGTTCAGTTAGTGTGTGATATGATGAGGTCAGCTTGACCTCATCATGGTGTGGTGCGGCTTAGCCGACTGTGTGTTGTGCAATAAGGCAACACTCTCACTGTCTCTCTGTGTGTGTATGTGTTTTTAGGTGTGGGGAGGACTCTCCGCAGGCGAGGCAGTTGTTGTCACTGACTCTGGACTGGGTGAGCCAGTCTCTGCTGCTGGCCTTCCCCTCTTGTGTGGTCAGGGTCCCTGTGGCACGATGCCAGCTCTACTCACGCTGCATGAAGTAAGTCTCACACATCACACACACCTTTCATCTCCACACACACACACATCACACACACCTTTCAGCTCCACACACACACACACACACACACACACACACACACACACACACACACACACACACACACACACACACACACACACACACACACACACACCCCTCACCCACACCTCTGTAGCCCACACACACCTCTCAGCCACACCTCTGTAGCCCACACACACCTCTCAGCCACATACAGTATATCTGTAACACATCCTAAGCCCCGCCCACTCCCAATCATTACAATCACACCTTTAGTCAGGCCCTAAACCATCTGCCAACTTATACAGCCTACCCTCGGTGCACCAAACTACTTTA
Source organism: Oncorhynchus keta (assembly GCF_023373465.1). NCBI lineage: Eukaryota > Metazoa > Chordata > Actinopteri > Salmoniformes > Salmonidae > Oncorhynchus > Oncorhynchus keta. The sequence continues at coordinate 61,951,204 of NC_068421.1, read as the reverse complement.
CCACATCCCCAAGCGCTCTTCGACAAATCAGTAAATCTATTCGGCACAGAACACGCACATATACACGTACACACACACACACACACACACACACACACACACACACACCCACACACAGACGTCTTACTCTCTTGCTCTTTGGCCTTGCTGACGACTCACCACTGAGTCGTATTGCCTTGATGCCAGCAGACTCTAAACCTAGTGAGCCGTGACATACAGTAACGTATATGTCAAACGTGTAATGTGTTCAATGAATCCATGGTGTCTCTCTGCCCTGGGTGGTGCATCACTAAAGACTGTGTTTACTCTGTTTATCTCCAGGAACTGCATTGCCTCCAGGGACCCCTACTGTGGCTGGACCAGAGGAAGCACCTGCTCCTTCCTCAGGCCCGGGACCAGGTGAGGTGCTGGGGGGGGAACGAGGGCACAGCACTGGCCTCTGTCTGGTTCCATGTCTGGTCCCTGTCTGCTATCGACCTGCCCCGTGTCTGGCCTGTACCTTTGTCTTGTTTCTGTCTGGCATCCGTTTGACCTCTGTCGTATCTATAGCTGGTCTCTGTCTGGGTCTCTGTCTGGGTCTCTGTCTGGGTCTCTGTCCAGGTCTCTGCCTGGTTCTCTGCCCAGTTCTCTGCCCGGTTCTCTGTCCAGTTCTCTGCCTGGTTCTCTGTCTAGTCGATGCCTGGACCACCTGGGTTGCTGTGACACTCTCTATTTATACTGAGTGTGATGCCTAAGCTCTGACAGAGCCTACAGTTATAAGCCTGCAACACAAGCTGTGGCTAGGAAAACATGTCCTCATTTAGTTATCCTGTCAGAGCGAGCTGTGTACATTTATTCATCCAGGAGATCTGCTATTGCCATTGTGTGTTCACAACAATGCTGCATTCTTCAACACAGCTTGATATCCATAGCTGGGTGTACATCTTTGTCAGGGTTGCGTTGCTCTTGTACGCCTGCCACAGAACGATTCCTGGCTGTCTTGGCAGCTCACCTCTTGTTCTGGGCTGTAAACCTTCCCACTCCCTCCCGCTCTGCCTCACGTCCGCCCAGCCCAGTGAAATCAAATCTCTTTTTAGAGAGGCAGCTTATTGAATTATGTGTGCAAACACAGGTACAGTGCCAGCAGTTACAGACAACAGAGCCTTAAAGAGCACCTTACGGCCTCACCGTTATACAATTAAGGACCCTGTGTTGTGATTTGATTTAGCAAGGGCGGTCAACCTGTCCATTGATCCTGTATCAAGTGATGTTCCCGTTTGAGGATAAATTCCATTTGGAAAAGTGAAAACGATGCTGGGTGATGAAAAAAACTCTCCATTGTTTGCAATGTAAGACTGTAACATGGACTATATTGGAACAAATATAATTAGGCTCCTTACTGATTAGTATATCTTATTGATTGTTTTATTACTGTAGGTGTTTTGCGTCTGTTTATTAGCCTTCATATTTCTTCCAATTATAACTGTACCTGTAATCTGGTCTCCTTTAGACTCTGGGACAATAAATCCTTAAACTTATTCACATTCTCACCATTAAGGGTATTGTGACAAAAAACAATCCCCAGCTACACTAGGCCTGCTGCCTTCATTTACCCAACACAATATATCCTATGAGGGTGAGCAATATATCCACAATAACCCTCCAACCACTCCAGTGTAAACTTACTTCTCAAAGTTATTCTCAGGCAGTGAAACACTCAGTTGACCTTTTTGTTGTTTGGGGCTTTTCAACTAATTGTAGAGCTGGAGACGCATCCCAGTGAGCTGTCTCTGGTTGTGGCGATGCAGCCTTCCCTCTAGCACTTCCCATGTCTAAATTACCTCATTGGACAGGGGCCATTTTGAAGAACAAACTGCTGTTATTTCTCCTCTTTAGAGGACCTTTATGATATTTATTTTATTTTACCTTTATTTAACTAGGCAAGTCAGTTAAAGAACAAATTCTTATTTTCAATGACAGTGGGTTAACTGCCTGTTCAGGGGCAGAACGACAGATTTGTACCTTGTCAGCTCGTGGATTAGAACTTGCAACCTTCCAGCTGGTAGTCCAACGCTCTAACCACTAGGCTACCCTGCCAAATGCATTCACAGTCTAACTAGCTGATGTTGCTGTCTCCATGGGAGGTCAATGCACTTGGTCTGGTCTCACTGCTGTTGGAACTCACCCATTTTTAAAAATGTATTATAATTTTTTGTTGTTGAATTTTACCCCTTTTTCTCCACAATTTCATGGTATCCAATTGTTTAGCAGCTACTATCTTGTCTCATCGCTACAACTCTCGGGAGAGACTAAGGTTGAAAGTCATGCTTCCTCCGATACACAACCAAACCGCACTGCTTCTTAACACAGCGCGCATCCAACCCGGAAGCCAGCCGCACCAATGTGTCAGAGTAAAAACACCGTTTACACCTGGCAAACTTGGTTAGCGTGCACTGCGCCCGGCCCGCCACAGGAGTCGCTGGTGCGCGATGAGTCAAGGACATCCCTACCGGCCAAGCCCTCCCTAACCTGGACGACGCTGAGCCAATTGTGCGTCGCCCCACGGACCTCCTGGTCACGGCCGGTTGCGACCGAGCCTGGGCGCGAACCCAGGGTCTCTGGTGGCACAGCTGGCGCTGCAGTACAGCACCCTTAACCATTGTCGCTTCATCATATAATGTCAAAGCCCCTTTTGATTTTCCAAGTTCTCCTATTAAAAAAGTAGAAATGGTAAATCATTTTTTAAGTACGAATTGAAAGATCCAGACCAGCTTTCAGAGTTGGGGGTATACAATACAGTATTATTTCACTCAACTCCACACAAAAAAAGTATTCCTGTCCTTTGCTGGTACAATGTTTTGTTGACCAGAGAAAAGCAGAGGTTTCTGTCAGTGACCAAAGCTTGCAGTAGGCCTATGTATTGTTTATGTGTGAATTGATAAATGATCGTCTTTCCCCTCTTCCAGACTGCCGTTCGAGCAGGACATAGAACACGGGAACGTGTCCCACTTGGGCGACTGTGATGGTAAGAGAAGTGTTTCTTTCTGATTATTACCATCCTGTAATGTTAAGCTGTATTTGTGTTGATTCAGTGTTTCTTACATAACTGCCTACTTTAGGGTAGAACATCATACTCTACATTTTACATTTAAGTAATTTAGCAGACGCTCTTATACAGAGCAATTAGGGTTGAGAGCCTTGCTCAAGGGCACATCAACATATTTCTCACCTAGTTGTCGCTGGGATTTGAACTAGTGACCTTTCGGCCCAGCGCTCTTAACCTCTATGCTACCTGCCGCTTCTACTGCCGTCTAGCTCCATATCATCATTAATAATCAATCAAATGTATTTTATAAATCCCTTATTACATCAGCAGTTGTCTCAAAATTCTATACCGACCCAGCCTAAAACCCCAAAGAGCAAGCAATGCAGATGTAGAAATCCCCATGTATGTTTTACCCATATTTGTTTTCTCCTCTGTTTACTTACTTTTGGCAATGTTCAGAAGCTCTCTTTTTCCTCTTCTGTAGCTTTGCTTTGTAGTTGTTTCTACTTCTGGTTAATTATTATGCGTCTCTGGGTATCCTCGCCTTGATGTTTTCCTAGTTGCTTTCTGATATGAAAATGATGGCGGCACAGCAAAGCAAAGCGATCCCTCAGACAGAAATCTCCTCGACTCCCTGGCTCTTTTGATCCCACCGCTACTTCTGATGAGGCATTCGTGCAAATGAATCCTCCGCCTCTTCAAGTTCTCCAAGTTCATCTGCCATGCACCTGGAGAGCCACAAAGATCAATATTACATAAGTCTTCAGAGGGGCTGTTTGAAGATGCTCCCTCACCCCTGGAGCCCTCTGCACCACCCTGGACCCTGATCACTGTCTGTCTGGGGGTGCTGGTCCGGTGGCTTGTGACTCTTCCCCTAAGCTTGCTTGACCCTGTGTCGGTCAGTATACATAAAGGTGCATTAGCCTCAGCACCCAGCGTCTCTTTGAGGATGTTGCCAGGATTCTCCCATATGATCTGTCTTAGATAATGGTTCTGATACTGACATGACAAACGCGTGGCGGTCCTGACTACTGCTGACAAAGGTGTTGTTGGTTTTCACAAGATGAATGGTGCTGAATAGCCCTGTGTACGCTTGCCAAAAGGATGTGCAAGCATCATATCAGCTGCCAGAATCATTAAGCTCTGTGCCTTAGAAAGTGATGAACTTGTGCTTCAATTTCTTCCTCTGTCTGATAATGATGCTATTTTAGTTTTTACAGCACATAGCTTCCCCAGTGTACAACACTCAGATGGTCTAAACAGATCTCTGAAGCCATCAACCTACTCAATAGACAGTCTGAAGAAGACAAAAAGCTGCAAGTAGAAAATAAATCAGTTATGACTTTCATCATTCAGTGTTACTATTTGAAACCTGTGAATTGTCACATCAGTCCATCACACACACACACACACACACACACACACACACACACACACACACACACACACACACACACACACACACACACACACACACACACACACACACACACACACACACACACACACACACACACACACACACACACACACACACACACAGGTGTGAGTCTGCAAAGCTCTAAGGTAGATTAGACAGAATAATCTCAGCTGAGTCCATATACCTCTATCTGACATATCCCACCTGTCTGAATCTCCAGCAGGCAGATAGAAGAGGGCCTGCTATGCTCCATCCATCTCTCTATGGGGTAATGCAACATTCATCACCCTCTCCCTCCCTCCTCCTCACTCTTTCTGAGTGAGGGAGCATAGCTGGGCTCTGCAGCTCCTCAGTGGTGACACTGCACACAGCCGAAGCCACAGCCAAGTGCAAACCAGACCACACTCCCTCCCTCCAGGCCAGGCCTGTCAGCAACCCACAGAGGGAGATGGATGGACAGCTCTGATAACTTGCCTTTAACTGCCTCTCCCTCTCCTTAGCCAGAGAAAAGTAGCCGCACGAAGGAAAGGAGGGGGAATCGATTTTCATCTGCTCTTTGGCTTGATTTGAGTCAAATAAATATCAGGAGTGAATCTCTAAAGCAGTCTACAGCCATGAGGAGCTGAGGGAGAGGGTGAGGGAAGATGGTGATGAGGAGCTGATGGAGAAGGTGAGGGAAGAAGGTGATGAGGAGTGAGGGTGAGGGAAGAAGGTAATGAAGGGGTGAGGATGGAGACGTGGCAGAGCTTGGGGTCCTAGACAGGGGCGCAACAGATGGAGTGAGGAGGCTACCTCCGTCTCTGGTGTCACCAAGTTGTCAATGCTCCTGTTACCGACATCGTGACGAGGCAGTAACTCTGCCAGGTGACACATGGAGGCTGCCTGCTCCTACTCTCTCACCTCGCTTTCTCTTTCTCACTCTCACTCTCTCGCCCTCTCCCTCTACCTCAACTTCTCCCTCTGTTGTATCAAAGGTTCAGTGCATGTACAGTATATCCCATGGTGGTCTACCGCAGCCCAGTCCAAGATAAGAGGGCAGCGGTCGCTGTCCCTCTTCCTTTACAGATCAACACAGAGATCTTCTTCAGAGATCAGGACAGGAGCTTGTTATGCCTGTCTCCTCTAAATCAGGCCTGATCAAAGCAGATGTAGACAACACAGCTTTTAATTGAGCTGACCTGTGGTGAAGGGCTGCTCAGTCAGTTGAGTCCAATCAGAGGTGTGTGTGTGTGTGTGTGTGTGTGTGTGTGTGTGTGTGTGTGTGTGTGTGTGTGTGTGTGTGTGTGTGTGTGTGTGTGTGTGTGTGTGTGTGTGTGTGTGTGTGTGTGTGTGTGTGTGTGTGTGTGTGTGTGTGTGTGTGCATGCGCTTGGCTCTGCATGCTGAGGGCCTGGGCCTATCCTACCTCGCATCAGGCCCACAGCCTACATCTCAATCACTCTGTCCCCAGAACTTCCTTAGCCTACTGCTGGATGTATACTTCTAATCATGTTTACATTGAGCTCAGTCAGTTCTGAAACCTCCTCTAAGCATGTCAGGTAATAAATTCCAGAGGTGTAAAAACAATAATGAGCAGGATTTTTCTGTGGTGTCAACGGATGATCTAACATGTCAGCTCCACTTACCAGCGTTTATTGCCCCACGCGGCCGCAGAGTTCAGGTTTTCCAGGTCGTGACCTGCCTGGCAGGAGTATTGGTTTCAGCAGGGTAAGCTCGGCTAAGTGTTGGGCTAGACTTCAACCGTCTACTATTTCATTTGTTGTAAGGGACCTTTAGCTCTCGCAAAATGTTAAACAAAGTCAATAAGAAAAGGCTAGAACCCTAAAGTGATGTCTCAGCTAACAATTCTAGGGAGAGAGAATGTTTTTGTAATGTAATTCCTAATGTTTGAGTGTCCAGTTTTCCGTTAGTTATGGGAACATTCTATCTACAGTTGAAGTCGGAGGTTTACATACACCTTAGCCAAATACATTTAAACTCAGTCTTTCACTTTTCCTGACATTTAATCCCAGTAAAAATTCCCTGTTTTAGGTCAGTTAGGATCACCACTTTATTTTAAGAATGTGATGTGTCAGAATAATAGTAGAGAGAATGATTTATTTCAGCTTTTATTTCTTTCATCACATTCCCATTCCCAATGGGTCAGAAGTTTACATACACTCAATGAGTATTTGGTAGCATTGCCTTTAAAATGTTTAACTTGGGTCAAACGTTTTGGGTAGTCTTCCACAAGCTTCCCACAATAAGTTTGGTGAATTTTGGCTCATTTCCCCTGACAGAGCTGGTGTAATTGAGTCAGGTTTGTAAGCCTCCCTGCTTGCACACATTTTTTAAGTTCTGCCCACATATTTTCTATGGGATTGAGGTCAGGGCTTTGTGATGGCCACTCCAATACCTTGACTTTGTTGTCCTTAAGCCATTTTACCAGAACTTTGGAAGTATGCTTGGGGTCATTGTCCATTTGGAAGACCCATTTCGGACCAAGCTTTAACTTCCTGACTGATGTCTTGAGGTGTTGCTTCAATATATCCACATAATTATCCTGCCTCATGATGTCATCTATTTTGTGAAGTGCACCAGTCCCTACTGCAGCAAAGCAACCCCACAACATGATGCTGCGTGCTTCACGGTTGGGATGGTGTTCTTCGGTTTGCAAGCCTCCCCCTTTTTCCTCCAAACATAACGATGGTCATTATGGCCAAACAGTTCTATTGTTGTTTCATCAGGCCAGAGGACATTTCTCCAAGAAGTACGATCTTTGTCCCCATGTGCAGTTGCAAACCATAGTGTGGCTTTTTATGGCGGTTTTGGAGCAGTGGCTTCTTCCTTGGTGAGCGGCCTTTCAGGTTATGTCGATATAGGACTCGTTTTACTGTGGATATAGACACTTTTGTACCTGTTTTCTCCAGCATCTTCACATGGTCCTTTGCTGCTGTTCTAGAATTGATTTGCACTTTTCGCACCCAGGTACGTTAATCTCTAGGAGACAGAACGCGTCTCCTTCCTGAGCGGTATGACGGCTGCGTGGTCCCATGGTGTTTATACTTGCGTACTATTGTTTGTACAGATGAACGTGGTCCTTCAGGCGTTTGGAAATCACATGATGTCATGCAAAGAGGCACTGAGTTTGAAGGTAGGCCTTGAAATACATCCACAGGTACACCTCCAGTCGACTCAGATGATGTCAATTAGCCTATCAGAAGCTTCTAAAGCCATGATATAATTTTTGGGAATTTTCCAAGCTGTTTAAAGGCACAGTCAACTTAGTGTATGTAAACTTCTGACCCACTGGAATTGTGATACAATGAATTATAATTGAAATTAACTGTCTGTAAACAATTGTTGGAAAAATGACTTGTGTCTTGCACAAAGTATATGTCCTAACCGACTTGCCAAAACTATAGTTTGTTATCATGAAATTTGTGGAGTGGTTGAAAGTAGTTTTAATGACTCCAACCTAAGTGTTTGTAAACTTCTGACTTCAACTGTATGTTAGCAAAAACCTTCTGAGAACATTTTAAACATGTTTTCATATTGAAGTTAGGAGAACATTCCCTTAATTTCAAACAGAACTTATCTAAAATGTAGTTAATGTTCTCAGAAAATACAGTATTGATCACTCGTTTCATGAGACGTTGCAAGAACATTCATGTGTCTGTCACGCCCTGACCTTAGAAAGCCGTTTTATTTCTCTATTTGGTTAGGTCAGGGTGGGATTTGGGTGGGTATTCTATGTTTTCTATTTCTTTGTTTTTGGCCGAGTGTGGTTCCCAATCAGAGGCAGCTGTCTATCGTTGTCTCTGATTGGGAATCATACTTAGGCAGCCTTTTTCCCACCTAATGTTGTGGGTAATTATTTATTTTCTGTGTGTGTTTGTGTGCGCCACGGTTGTGTCACGTTCGGTATCTGTTTACCTTTTGTTTTTGGTGAAAGTTTAACTTTATTAAAAGATGTGGAATTACATGCACGCTGTGCTTTGGCTCATCTATGACAGGGTGTTTGAAGACAGTGTACGTGACAGTGTTCTCTGAGGCCCCAGGGAAACAGGCCCTAGGGAAACAGGCCCTAGGGAAACAGGCCCTAGGGAAACAGGCCCTAGGGAAACAGGCCCTAGGGAAACAGGTCTAGGGGCTGAGCTGACACTTTCATTACAGGGATAATGCACTTTACTGTTTGACCAAATAATGGTTTTAACAGCCCCCCAAAAATATGTTTTTGAAACATTTGATTGAGGTGACCTTGTAATGAACATTCAGCTCGCACTGATGCGACTAATTAAATGTTTTACTCGCACAGCCAAGTCAAAGGGTTGCAAAATGTGACTAAATGGTTGCAGTCTTGACCATTTAGTTATACTGTAGATATATTGTAATCAAAGTTCTGTCATAAGTAGTGGTCTGATAGGTTGCAACAAACTAACTAGCTAGAATTATCAATCGGTTATTACCTGAGTTCATATATTGGAATGATGTACTTTCAGATGTCTCTTGAGTCAACTTGTGGATGCAAAAACAGTCTTCTCCTGTAGAAACGTTGCATTCGATCTTGTTTGAATTTATTTGTGTTTCGTGGTCATTGTTTCTTTTATTTATTAAAACACTCACTCCCTGAACTTGCTTCCCGACTCTCAGCACACTTGTTACAGTTTAACAACTAATTTTGTCAGTATTATCATAGACGCAATTAACACTGAGTCCCACTGGCACAATCCCTTTTTGTTCCAAGTCAGCACATTACAAATCTGCCTTTTTCCAGAAAGTCGTCACCGGGAAGCCGAGTGGGTTTCCGTCTGTGTGAATCAGTGGCATATATTCAAAATTACAGAAAAAGAACAAAAAGAAACATATAAAATTATTTTTCTTTTGGCTCTCTGTGTTTCATAATTTTCCTTCAATTCACAAGAGGCTGAATTTATCTCACCGGAGAAAGCATCCGAGCGAACAAAACAGTGCCCCTCTGTCTCTGTATGTGTAGACCATCTATCTGATGCTGTCTGATGCAAAAGAGTATGACATTGTTGTCACCTCAACTGTGAATGATGCTGGTGCGCCAGTTTGGATTTGGCTTCCCTCCAATCACATCGCATCGAGAGCATACGTCATTGACAGAAACAACGTGAATTGTTGCATCTCTTTGTGTTTCTGCACGCCAGTGGCAAGCTAGCTAAAACTGTCCTTTTCCTAAATTATACATGGATGGAGCTGTCAAATGGCTCCGAAGAGGAAGGCAGACTTCCCTAACCTATTGTATTTTGTTCATTTATTTGCGTTGTTTGTAACTTACTTTTTACTTATTTTGTACGTAATGTTGCCACTTCCGTCTCTTATAACCAAAAATAACTTCTAGACATCAGGACTGCAATTACTCACCACGGACCAGCAGAATTCTTTATTGCCTTTCACGAGTCTGGCGAGCCCGACGCAAAGGACATTCTGCTTTCTCGGGAACAGGCCCAGATCCCCGTGATTTACGTGAAGAGGAGGCGGAGAAAAAGGGGCCAGACGGCGGGCTGCCTTATGAGAATTAGTATGCGATTGAATACACCCCCACTTCCTTCCATTCTGCTAACAAACGTGCAATCTTTGGAGAATAAAATCGATGATTTTAAAACTGTCATATTTTATGCTTCACGGAGTTGTGGCTGAACGACGACACTATCAACTTACAGCTGGCTGTTTATACGCTGTACCGGCAGTATATAACAGTGGCGTCTGGTAAGACAAGGGGCGGCGGACTATTTATTTTTGTAAATAACAGCTGGTGCACAATATCTAAGGACGTTTCGAGCTATTGCTCGCCGGAGGTAGAGTATCTCATGATAAGCTGTAGACCACACTATCTACCTAAAGAGTTTTTATCTGTATTTTTCGTAGCTGTTTACACACCACCACAGTCAGAAGCTGGCACTAAGACAGCATTGAATGAGCTGTATTCCGCCATAAGCAAACAAGAAAATGCTCACCCAGAGGCAGCGCTTCTAGTAGCCGGGGACTGTAATGCAGGGAAACTTAAATCCGTTTTACCTCATTTCTATCAGCATGTTAAATGTGCAACCAGAGGGAAAAAACACTGGACCATCTTTACCTCACACACAGAGACACATACAAAGCTCTCCCTCATCCTCCATTTGGCAATTCTGACCATAATTCTATCCTCCTGATTCCTGCTTACAAACAAAAATTAAAGCGGGAAGCACAAGTGACTAGATCAATAAAAAAGTGGTCAGATGAAGCAGATGCTAAGCTACAGGACTGTTTTGCTAGCACAGACTGGAATTTGTTCCGGGATTCCTCCGATAGCATTGTGAAGTACACCACATCAGTCATTGGCTTCATCAATAAGTGCATTGATGACATCATCCCCACAGTGACCGCACTTACATACCCCAACCAGAAGCTATTGATTACAGGCAACATCCGCACTGAGCTAAAGGCTAGAGCTGCCGCTTTCAAGGAGTGGGACTCTAACCCAGAAGCTTATAAGAAATCCGGCTATGCCCTCCGACAAACCATCAAACAGGCAAAGCGTCAATACAGGACTAAGATCATATCGTACTACACCCGCTCTAATGCTGTCAGATGTGGCAGGGCTTGCAAACTATTACAGACATATTTTGTTGATGTAAAGAATGTTTGCTGGTCTGCTGTGTGTAATGAGGAGCAACCAGACGCTGCACTTGATGCATTTATGAAACTACTTATTCCACTTACTAATAAGCATTAAGAAAATGACTGTAAAAACTCTCTTGGATTGATGATGAATTGAAAAATTGTGTGGTTGAGAGGGATGAGGCAAAAGGTATGGCATTAAGTCTGGAAGCCCAAATGATTGTCAAACGTACTGCAAAATAAGAAATCATGTGACTAAACGAAATAAAAAATAAACTACACAATGAAACAGTAATAGTAAAAAAGCTTTGGGGCTCCTTGAATGAAATTTTGGGGGAAAAAAACAACTCAGCTCCTTCATTCATTGAATCCGATGGCTCATTCATCACAAAGCCCACTGATATTGCAAACTACTTTAACTTCTCTGGGATATGTGGGACGCTAGCATCCCACCTGGCCAACATCCAGTGAAAATGCAGAGCGCCAAATTCAAATAAATTACTATAAAAATGAAACTTTCATGAAATCACACATGCAATACATCGAATTAAAGCTACACTTGATGTAAATCCAACCAATGTGTCAGATTTCAAAATGGCTTTACGGTGAAAGCAAACAATGCTATTATCTGAGTACAGCACCCCAGCAAACAAACACAGACACAATCATATTTCAACCCGCCAGGCGCGACACAAAACGCAGAAATAAAGATATAATTCATGCCTTACCTTTGCCGAGCTTCTTCTGTTGGCACTCCAATATGTCCCAAAAACATCACAAATGGCCCTTTTGTTGGATTAATTCTGTCGATATATTACCAAAATGTCCATTTATTGGCGCGTTTTGACCCAGAAAATCACCGGTTCCAACACGCGAAACATGACTACAGAATATCTCATAAATTACCTGTAATCTTTGTCCAAACATTTCAAACAACTTTCCTAATACAACTTTAAGTATTTTGTTACGTAAATAATCTATCAAATTTAAGACGGGATAATCTGCATTCAATACCGGAGGAAAACAAAGTGTTGCGAGCTTTCAGGTCACGCGCCTCTAACAAAGAGTACACCTCTCTACTCTTCTGAACGGTGCTACTTCTTCATTTCTCAAAGGAAAACCCCAACCAATTTCTGAAGACTGTTGACATCCAGTGGAAGTGATAGGAACTGCAAGCAAGTGCCTTTAGAAATCTGGATTCCCAATGAAAACTCATTGAAAAGAGAGTGACCTCAAAAAAAACAATTCTGAATGGTTTCTCCTCTGGGTTTCGTCTGCCAAATAAGTGCTGTTATACTCACAGACATCATTCAAACAGTTTTAGAAACTTCAGAGTGATTTCTATCCAAATCTACTAATAATATGCATATCTTAGCTTCTGGGCCTGAGTAGCAGGCAGTTTACTTTGGACACACTTTTCATCCGGACATGAAAATACCCCCCTATCCCAATGAAGTTAATGACTTTTTCATTGGCAAGATAAGCAAACTTAGGGATGACATGCCAGCAACAAACGTTGACACTACACATCCAAGTATATCAGACCAAATTATGGAAGACAAGAATTGTACGTTTGAATTCCGTAAAGTCAGTGTGGAAGAGGTGAAAAAATGATTGTTGTCTATCAAAAATGACAAGCCACCGGGGTCTGACAATCTAGATGGAAAATTACTGAGGATAATAGCAGACGATATTGCCAGTCGTATTTGCCACATCTTCAATGTAAGCCTACTAGAGAGCGTGTGCCCTCAGGCCTGGAAGGCGCTAAAGTCATTTCGCTACCCAAGAATAGTAAAGCCCCCGGCTCAAATAGCCGACCAATCAGCCTGTTACCAACCCTTAGTAAACTTCTGGGGAAAATGTGTTTGACCAGATACAATGCTATTTTACAGTAAACAAATCGACAACAGTATTTCAGCATGCTTATAGGGAAAGACACTCAATAAGCACAGCACTTACACAATTCACTAATGGCTGAGTGAAACTGATGATAAAATGATTAATGGGGGATGTCTTGTTAGACCTCAGTGGAGCTTTTGGCATTATTGATCATAGTCTGCTGCTGGAGAAACTTATGTGTTATGGCTTTACACCCCCTGCTATAATGTGGATAAATAGTTACTTGTCTAACAGAACACAGAGGGTGATCTTTAAGGGAAGCCTATCCAATATTATCCAGTTAGAATCAGGAATTCCCCAGGGTAGATGTTTAGGCCCCTTGCTATTTTCAATGCCACTGACTTTGAGTAAAGCCAGAGTTTTTATGTATGCAGATGACTCAACACTATACACGCCAGCTACTACAGTGACTGAAATGACTGCAACACTCAACAAAGAGCTGCAGTTAGTTTCAGAGTGGGTGGCAATGATTAAGTTAGCCCTAAATATTTCTACAACTAAAAGCATTGTATTTGGAACAAAACACTCACTAAACCCTAAACCTCAACTAAATATTGTAATAATGTGGAAATTGAGCAAGTTGAGATGACTAAACTGCTTGGAGTAAAACTAGAATGTAAACTGTCATGGTCAAAACATATTGATGCAGTAGTAGCTACGATGGGGAGAAGTATGTCTATAATAAAGCGATGCTCTACCTATTAAACAACACTATCAACAAGGCAGGTCCTACAGGCCCTAGTTTTGTCGCACCTTGACTACTGTTCAGTCGTGTGGTCAGGTGCCACAAAAAATTGCAATTGGCTCAGAGCAGGGCAGCACGGCTGGCCCCTGGATGTACACAGAGAGTTAATATTAATAATATGCATGTCAATCTCTCCTGGCTGAAAGTGGAGGAGAGATTGACTTCATCACTACATTTATTTCTGTCTAAACTACTGGCACACAGCTCGACCACCCATGCATACCCCACAAAACATGCCACAAGAGGTCTCCTCACAGTCCCCAAGTCCAGAACAGACTATGGGAGGCACACAGTACTACATAGAGCCATAACTACATGGAACTCTATTCCACATCAAGTAACTGACTCAAGCAGTAAAATTACATTTAAAAAACAGATTCAAAAAACACCTTATGGAACAGCGGGGACTGTGACGCAACACAAACATTGGCACACACACACGCACATACACAAACACAATAGCAAATGCACCATATTTACACATGGATTTAGTACTGTAGATAGGTGGTAGTGGTGGAGTAGGGGCCTGAGGGCACACAGTGTGTTGTGAAATCTGTGAATGTATCGTAATGTTTTAAAATTGTATAAACTGCCTTAATTTTACTGGACCCCAGGAAGAGTAGCTGATGCTTTGGCAGCAGCTAATGGGGATCCAGAATAAATGCAAAATACAAATACAGACTACAAAGGGAAGCACAGCCGAGAGCTGCCCAGTGACACGAGCCTACCAGACGAGCTAAACTACTTCTATGTTCTCTTCGAGGCAAATAACACTGAAACATGTATGAGAGCACCAGCTGTTCCTGAAGACTGTGTGATCACACGCTCCGCAGCCAATGTGAGTAAGACCTTTAAACAAGTCAACATTCACAAGGCCGCAGGGCCAGACAGATTACCAGGACGTGCACTGCGAGCATGTCTTCACTGACATTTTCAACCTCTCCCTGTCCAAGTCTGTAATACCAACATGTTTTAGGCAGAGCACCACAGTGCCTGTGCCCAAGAACATGAAGGTAATCTGCCTAAATGACTACCCGTAGCACTCACGTCTGTAGCCATGAAGTGCTTTGAAAGGCTGGTCATTGCTCACATCAACACCATTATCCCAGAAACTCAAGACCCACTCCAATTTGCACACCGCCCCAACAGATCCACAGACGATGCAATCTCTATTGCACTCCATACTGCCCTTTCCCACCTGGACAAAAGGAACACCTATGTGAGACTGCGATTTGATTTGATGGAGAAAGGGATTTGGGCTTGTGGTTTTACTTAATTCTCCATACTGGCCAATGATTAGAACTTGTGATTCTGATCTAACCATTAATTCATACATTGTTGTGTCCCTGGCTTGAGAGAATGGAAGTTCAATATGTGGATAGATGTAGAAGGCTAATATTAACTAGCTAACGTTGCCCATCAAATTAAGTTAGGCTAGCGAGAAAGCATTTCAGCCAGGTAGCAGGACAACAACAAATAAAATTGTGGACTGTATGACAGAGTGATAGACCGTTTCGTCAACATGAAAGAGAGAAGGATGGCACTGGCGTTTCTCTACAAGTCGGGACTCAACATTTTTCTACTTGCACAAACACACAGACACACAGAAATCAGATCCATGGACAGCAGCATCATATTTAGCTTATGTTTATTGGACTAAATTGTTTTTGGTATCTTTGATTTACTGTATTAGACTAAGCATAGATTATTTGATGGTGCTGGAATAGTGGAGGCATCTTCTGTTTTCTTTGCGACTTGCGGTAACTCTACGTGGTTCTAAATTAATAGCTGTTTAGTGGTCCGAAAATGTTGGAAACATGAACTTGCTTGACCATGCTGTAGATGATGTAACTGTTTGTTACATGCAATATGCTTTGTGGACTTCACTGGACAGAGGTTGCTCTCCAGTATTATATTATTATATTATTAATGAAACAAATGTGTGGTTGAATTTATTCTGCCACTATGTCTTCTGCCACTGTGTCTTCTTACTAACAGGTTATAGATCAAACAACACAATTATCACAACACACAGGTTGTAATATGGATTTTTTTTCTAGCTTGGCTTACCCAGCGATTTTACCCATGTACCACTACTGGTGTGAACAAAGACAAAAGACAATAGTCAACTCTTACGCTCCTTCGTCACTCTCTCGCCACTCGCTCCTTCCTCGTCGCCGTGAAAGCACTCAGGCATAATGACATGCCTTCACCAGCGAGCCGAGCAGTTACAGATGGAAGCAATTATGGCACTGTGAAAATATTTTCCGAAGTAAGCCAGTGTTTTGACTTAGAGAACAGCGGGTTGCAATCAGTTTAATTGAGGTCCACAGCACATCAATGAAGCGAGAGCATGAGTGAACCGAAGCAGTTGCGTGATGTTAGTGGGTGACAACTGCAGAGCAAGGACTCAGGGGGAGTGGAAGCGGGAGGGAGAGAAAATTAGTTGGCAAATTTACGACATCGGGACATTCTAATTGGTGCGGCTTGGTGTGGGTTAGGGAGTGTTCCTCTTTGAGGCCTGAAAGGAGACCGTAAAGACTAGTGCTATATATTTACATTGGGATAAAGATTAGTGCTTTATATTTACATTGTGGGAGTAGTAAGTACAGCATTTAAACCTCCAGATGACAAATGGGTTCCCTGACGCTGAACCCGGCTGAGACACTACAGAAGTCCATTTCTGTCTGCTATGGGAGGGCTTGGTGACCTTGACTACGCTGTCATCCCTGCTTGGCTGTTTTTGCTCCGCTCCTCACACAACGAGAGGGAGGGTAAAGCAACCCACACACAGCAGACGCCAGCCTACCATTCCACTCACACACATCTCAACCATGGAGCAAAGATCTGAGATGCTTGAACTGCAGCTCTGACAGACGCCCCTCGCTACACAAGAGGTGCGGGTTTGTGAAATGTGAGGGCCTACGTTCCTCTGCAGAGGATGAGCGGGTGGTGGGAAGGGGGTGGGTGCAGTTTGTTTCAAAGAGTGCAGCATCAATCTTGAATATCTGGAGAGATGTGAGAACTCCTGGAGGGCTTCTTCTCTTTCACTTGGGTCTCTCCTGTGAGGAGTGTGGTGAGGAGAGAGAGGCAGGAGAGATGGGGAGTCGTGTGTCAGCCACCTGCAGGAGAGAGAGCAGGGAGAGCAGAGAGAGACCAGATAGCAGGGTGAAAACTGATAGGCTAGCAGCTCTTATCCGTCAGCTGATATCAGAGAGAGCAAGCAGCGGTCGTGAGAGGCCCTACCGCTGGCTAACACACCACCATTGGGCTGCTGCATGTCAACAGGGAATAAAGAACCCCAACGATACACATTCATGTCGAACTGCAGAGTGCTGATCTGGTGATGGATAATTGCGTTCTACAGATGTCAGATCTTAATTTGATCCCTTTTGTGCAGGAGGAAAATAATCCTGCAGCGTGAAGATTTGAATAGCTGAAAAATATTTGTAACTGCCGCCAGGGGGCAGCTGGAAGCAGTGTTTGTATATACAACGCCCACCATACCTCCATTGTACCTTATGTAGGGTACATGCAGGCTACAGCGCATCTCGTGTGAATTCTGATGTGGATTATAATAAATGGACATATTTGTAGGGGGTATATGTATTTTACGTTAGGGAAAAGCAATTGTTTTAGATCGATTGCTTTATTGTATGTTGAAGGCAAGCAATAGGCAGAGTCAATTATTGGTTTTCCACAATGCCTGTGTGTTCCAACGGTTACAGCCACTGACCTGGCACACATATGCCAGAGTCAACATGGGTTTGAATCTGGCCTACTGCCCTTTGACTCATAGATTAACTTCTTGCGTTGAGCCAACCCGGATCCGGGATCATGACTACAGCCTCAAGCCCATTACCATAACGCAACGTTAAATTAAATCAATATGCTAGCTCTCATGCTTAGCCTTTTGTTAATAACACTGTCATCTCAGATTTTCAAAAATATGCTTCTCTACCATAGCAAAACTAGCATTTAGCATTTAGCGTTAGCATTTAGCATTAGCATTTAGCGTTAGCATCACCAGGCAACATTTTCACAAAAACCAGCAAAAACATTCAATAAATAATTTACCTTTGAAGAACTTCGGATGTTTTCAATGAGGAGACTCTGTTAGATAGCAAATGTTCAGTTTTCCTGAAAGATTATTTGTGCAGGAGAAATCAGTCCGTTTTCTGCGTCATGTTTGGCTACCAAAAAAAAACGAAAATTCAGTTATAAAAACGCCGAACTCTTTCCAAAATAACTCCATAATATCGACTGAAACATGGCAAACGTTTAGAATCAATCCTGAAGGTGGTTTTCTACATATCTCTTCAATGATGTATCGTTCCTGGAAGTGTGCTTCTCCCTCTGTATCGCATGGTAAAATGAGTGCCACTGACAATTGCGCACCAATTTTGACAAAGGACACCGGGCGGACACCTGGCAAATGTAGTCTCTTATGGCCAATCTTCCAATGATATGCCTACAAATACGTCACAATGCTGCAGACATCTTGGACGAACGGCAGAGAGCATAAGCTCGTTCACGGCACATTCACAGCCATATAAGGAGACGATAGTAAAACAGAGCTTCAAAAATTCAGCTAATTTCCTGTTTGAGGTTTCATCTTGGTTTCGCCTGTAGCATCAGTTCTGGGGCACTCACAGATAATATCTTTGCAGTTTTGAAAAGGTCAGTGTTTTCTTTCCAAAGCTGCCAATTATATGCATAGTCGAGCATCTTTTCGTGACAAAATATTGCGCTTAAAACGGGCACCTTTTTTTTTATCCAATAATGACATAGCGCATTCTGTGTGGTTACAGGGTTACTTCCACATGGATACAGAGTTAAAACAGAAATAATTCAAATGTTAACAGTTTAGGCATTAATTCCGAGTGGTTAAAGTTTCGGGAAAGCTTAAAACAAAATCATTTAAAAAACGACGCACCTGTATATCATCAGTATTCATAGTATTCTTAGTGCTTGCTAGAGCATTGTGAACTGCCGTAGTGCAGTGGTCTATGTAGCGCGCTCCAGGCTCCAAGCCTCATGAGTTCACACCCAATGCTGGGCGATTATACTGTAGTGACCAGCCTGAGCCTACATTAGGTCAAAAAGTTATTTGTGTTTTCTTTGATGTGTAAATGATCAGACTATTCATTTTACTTCTTAAAATGATTGAAATAAAGTGTCTCAGCTCACCAAAATTGTCTTTGGATAAAATATTGTAAATTGTCTTTGGATGAAATATTAAAAGCCACACAATACAGGCTTTCAATCCCCACCAAAGACCAGAACAATATTGATCAATTATACATAGGCTACTGCCTAACTATAAAACGTGGATGAGCATCCACACTGGAGGAAAATGTATCGTTCAACAGTAGGCCTACATCTGTCAATCAACTGATGGCCCAAATCAGCTCATGAACTCAGCCAGGGAAACACAGCAGCCTATTATTAGTTCACACACCTTTCATTATGTAACAATGGAGAGGCTAACGGTTAGCCTACAGAATGTGGCCTAATGGAAAATAAACCAAAAATAATAACGGCCTATTGCAACCATCAATGGCACTAAGATTATCACAAGCTGATGTCTCATTAAACCATCAATACACGCTAAATTCACCCGCATAGCTGATCTCAATTGCAACCATTATTGGTCACCATTACCGCTCACTAAAAGATGTCAGTGTTACCTTAGTCGTGCTTGCAACCAGTTTACCTTAGTCGTGCTTGCAACCAGTCTTTCAAGATACAGAACCAATCAAAACGTTGGACACACTTACTCATTCAAGGATGTTTCTTTATTATAGTTAAGACCTCAAAACTATGAAATAACATATATGGAACCATTTAGTAACTAAAGAAGTGTTAAACAAATCAAAATATATTTCTATATTTTAGATTCTTCAAAGTAGCCACCCTTTGCCTTGATGACAACTTTTCACACTCTTGGCATTCCCAGCTTCACCTGGAATTCTTTCCCAACAGTCTTGAAGGAGTTCCCACATATGCTGAGCACTTGTTGGGTGCTTTTCCTTCACTCTGCGGTCCAACTCATCCCAAACCATCTCGATTGGGTTGAGGTTGGGTGATTGTGGCGGCCAGGTCATCTGATGCAGCACTCCATCACTCTCCTTCTTGGTCAAATAGCCCTTACACAGCCTGGAGGTATGTTGGGTCATTGTCCTGTTGAAAAACAAATGATTGTCCCACTAAGCGCAAACCAGATGGGATAGCGTAATGTTGCAGAATGCTGTGGTCTCTAATGCTCTGCAGCAGATGTAACTCTGGGTCTTCCTTTCCTGTGGCAGTCCTCATGCGAGCCAGTTTCATCATTGCGCCAGTGGTGGAAAAGTACCCAATTGTCATACTTGAGTAAAAGTAACGATACCTTAAAAGAAAATGACTCAAGTGAAAGTCACCCAGTAAAATACTACTTGAGTAAAAGTCTAAAAGTATTTGGTTTTAAATATACTTAAGTACCAAAAGTAAAAGTATAAATCATTTCAAATTCCTTATATTAAGCAACCCAGACGGCACGATTAATAAAAAATGTTTTTAGGAAAAGTCAGGGGCACACTTCAACAGTCAGACGTAATTTACAAACCAAGCATTTGTGTTGAGTGAGTCTGTCAGATCAAAGGCAGTAGGGATAACCAGGGAGGTTAAGTGCGTGAGTTAGACAATAGTCCTGTCCTGCTAAGCATTCAAAATGTAACAAGTACTTTTGGGTGTCAGGGAAAATGTAAAAAGTACATTATTTTCTTTAGGAATGTAGTGGAGTAAAAGTAAAAGTTTTCAAAAGTAGAAATAGTAAAGTACAGATATCCCCAAAAACTACTTAAGTAGTACTTTAAAGTATTTTTACTTAAGTACTTTACACCACTGCATAGTGCTTGATGGTTTTCGCAACTGTACTTGAAGAAACTTTAAAAGTTCTTGAAATGTTCCAGATTGACTGACCTTCATGTCTTAAAGGAATGATGGACTGTCGTTTCTCTTTGCTTATTTGAGCTGTTCTTCCCATATGGACTTTGTCTTTTACCAAATAGGACTATCTTCTGTATACCACACCTACCTTGTCACAACACAACTGATTGGCTCAAACACATAAAGAAGGAAAGACATTACACACTTTTTGGGTTACTTCATAGTTTTGATGTCTTCACTATTATTCTACAATGTAGACAATAGTAAAAATAAAGAAAAACCATGAATGAGTAGGTGTGTCCAAACTTTTGACTGGTACTGTACATTCACCCTCTAGTTGGTATTGGAATCGGAACAACTTTTTCAAACAGACTAAGGGCGATTTACGATATAAATAAAGTATTTCATTGTTTACCATGTCAAATCTACTGTATGAATGGAAACTAATGTTGGTGTAGCCTATTTGTTATTTATTTTATTTTTTTCCTATTAATGTTATTATGTTCATTAAAGGTAAAGTCCCCATATTTGGGGACCCTATTTGATTTTTTTTTTTAATTAAAAAATCAGTCTGGTATGAGAACAGTAGCCCCTATCTGCAAAAGCAGGGTGTCTGTGGAAAGCTGAGTATATTGGCTATTGATCGGTACCTTCAAATCTTTTGTATAACTTACTACCATATATGGCTGCTATCTACATTCCGGTCAGTGTTGTGAAGCATAAACGAAATAAACATAGAATCCGTTGATACACACCAAAAGCCAGGACTCCACAGATCATGAAGATATCTTATTTGTCTGCCTGTGACCTACTATTATTGATCAGCAAACATTCAAGGTAAGCTTTGATATGTTCTGTGTTTGAGCTCTAGCTCATTTTACATTTACATTTACATTTAAGTCATTTAGCAGGCTCTTATCCAGAGCGACTACAAATTGGTGCATACACCTTTACATCCAGTGGAACAGCCACTTGCATCTAAATCATGGGGGTATCAATTTAATATTTAGGTTGGCAGGGATGTATGACTTAATTGCAACATCAAATTTCCACCGAGTGACTATATCTTTGTGCATCAAAAATATGATGTTGCCTGCTTACGCGCTGTAGGTATCCATATCCCCTGTATATGCCCCAACACCACCACAATGTTTGAGAGAGGTTGGTATTGTAGAAATTTCGTTTTTTATAGTAAAGTGTCACTTTTAGGCACATCCAGTGTGTAAAAACAGTGCAATTACCACATTTGGACACTTTGGAGAGGTTGAAAGGAAACTTGAATGTATTCTTGGTACCCCTGTTAACACCACAATGTTTGAGTGAGGTTGATATGGTCGAAATTGTGTTTTTATACTGAACAAATGGCATTTAGGGATTGCAAATATGTAATAGCCCTGGTATTATCTCATTTACAGACATATGCCACTTTGGAGAGGTTTAGGGACACTTGGAAACGTCCCGTGACCACACCTGACACCACTTCCTAAAACATCTGCCCGTGTCTAGTTGTTAGGTCTAACAATCCCATTTCTAGTTGTTAGGTCTAACAATCCCATTTCTAGTTGTTAGGTCTAACAATCACATTTTTTCTGATATTGTTCACATGTTGTGGAAGCCATCTGATATGTTTCCAGCTCTAGTCTTCAATAATTCACTTATAGCTTGTCAATGAAACATTTTAAACGGTTATTTTGTGTGTGCCTGATCTTGTGTATTCTGAACTATGTAACGCTTATCTATCTTCTGATCATTTCCTCATAATCTCCCAGATGTCGGTCTTTCCAAATATACCATGTTTTTGCATGCCAGATTCATGTAATTACACATTGAGAGAAAATGATTTTCAACACAAGCCCTGATCCCAATGACTCAACTGCCCCCACATGGAGAGAAAGAGAACTGCTCGTTTTCGGGGACTCGTGAGACTCATTTGAATTTCCTGATGCAGCAGGAAAACTCTCTGTGGCAAAAGAGTGATCAAGTTAAGATCCGACATCTTTATGCTGCATGGCTGAGAAATAGTGTTCTTACCCGCAGTTAGTTGGGTCCCAGAGCCCCATAATGCCTCATTCTTAACCCCCACAGAGTGACATCCTTTTGAGACCCTTGGGATTAGCACTGTCCCTAATTCAGCACTCTGTTCGCAGGTAAAAAATCAAATCAAAGTTTATTGGTCGTGTTTAGCAGGAGTTATAGCGGTGTAGCGAAATGCTTATGTTGCTTCCTCCTAAGAATGCAGTCGAATGTCAAGAATGTACATAGAATATAGAGTGAGCTATGTCAAGAATCCAGTATATAAATATCCGATGTGTATAAACGGTGCAACTAAAATACAATGTACAGTAGAAGATATATTAGAATAAGCTATGTCGGGGATACAGAGAAGCACAAGATTGAACTTCACTCAACTTTCTAGAGTTTACCCTGTTAGCACTATCAACGTTTCCATTTACTGTGGGAATTGTAATCGAATCAACGCAATACTAGCCACTTCCAATGCAACATACCGAAACAAAACGAACTACGCAAGACTTAGTATGCAAAACTAACTAAGCAAGAGATTTTTTTGTAGGCAGAACGCATCGGAGTAGGATTCTATTGCATTGACAAGCACCTGTACTCTACGCAGACAGTGAGGCATAACCAATCAGAGCTGCAGTTGGCCTACATGCAAATAGAACATTGCCACATACTGTATGGATCTGTGCCATTTTATGAGTAGATGCGCTTGTTTTGAGATCAGAGCGAGAGCTGCATGTAGCCACGTGTGCACATTTTGTTAACTTCATTTGCTAGTTAGTGAGTTATTAGCACAGTTATAGATCATGTGTAGTTAGCAATAGGGGAGTGATTGCTTCCTACAAGAGCACAAAATGGGTACATTTCTTTGAAAAGCCAGTCAGGTAAAAAAACAAATTGAGAGGCAGTGTTTTATTTTGAAGAAATAATGGAATAGGAATAATAATGCATTTTGTTTTGTAAAGGGTTTTCTTTCATCATTTCTTGCATTTTCAGTCACCTCCATGTCTGAAGGACAAGTGGATAAACAGGTGAATGTCAAGCCTTGCATGTTTTTATTTTTAATCAGGCAAGTCAGTTAAGAACAAATTCTTATTTACTATGACGGTCAAGAAACAGTGGGCTAACTGCCTTGTTCAGGGGTAGAATGACAGATTTTTACCTTGTCAGCTCGGGATTCGAGCTAGCAATCTTTCGGTTGCTGGCCCAGTGCTCTAACCACTAGGCTACCTGCCGTCCCTTATGAATGTCGGCCTACATTGAACACCACACATTGGCTGCTACTGTAGATTGAATGAAAGAACAGCTATTTCCATGTTAAAATGTAATGGGATACATTAGCTCCATTGTTTTTGATGGTAGGCAACTCTGGTAGGCCTACATTATGATCAAATAGCCACAGTAGCCTTCATGGCCACTGTTAAAACTGTAACTTAAAGCGGGTACAGCCTCAGTGTTCACGGTAAACGCACGCTGGAAGTTGCACAGCATTTTCACAATGTTCAAATTTGCGCTCAGCAGAAATTTGCTCAGTGCTTGAAAAATATTAGAGGGAACATTGTTCGTGAGTATGAGGTGTGTGTGCTAGCTTGTGTGTGTGTGTTTTGTATGAGTGAGTGAGTGCATCACCTGGTAGACCGCTAGTGATGGCTGTTAAACAGGTTGATGGCCTGGTAATAGAGGGTCTTAGGGGCCATGACAAATTTCTTCAGCCACCTGAGGTGACTCCAAATCAATCATCAGCACCTCTACAACTTGATGATTGATTTGGAGTCATGCGTGGCCACTCAGTCATGGATGAACAGGAAATACAGGAAGGGGCTGAGCACATACCCCTGGGGGACCCCCGTTTTGAGGATCAGCATGGCAGAGGTATTGTTGCCTTCCCTCACCACCTGGGGTAGGCCCGTCAGGATGCAAACTGGGTGTCTGATGCCTCATCTTTCTGAGGATTGGCCTCATTGTGTACAGGACCCATTTTTAGAGCCAGGACCCATTTTTAGAGCCAGGACCCATTTTTAGAACCAGGACCCATTAAGGAGAGGAGGTGAACCTTCAGCAACCTACTAAACCTTCAGCAATGTGTGATGGGAACAAACACTTCAACTTCCAACACTTCAACACTGAGGTGTTAACCTCAACAAATAGTAGTGCGTTTTCTCCTGCAGTCATATATCATGGTGCATACAGCCATGGCACACTAGATGTATGTCTTTAGCATGTGAGAAAGATTAAGTTGAAATTGCGAGCTACGTGATTGGGGAATGAGAGATTGAAACTCCCGGTGGATCGTAAGACTAATAACACGGCCCAGGTTTATAATTTATTGCCTGTGAAGTATCTCCTGAATATTTGTTAATAGTTTATACAGTGTCCTTTTTCTTTACACCTAAATTGAGGATATAAATTACTACCCAACGCCAGCCAGTTATTGGAAACGGCATCCCTCCGAGACACACTTCTCTGAAAAACAATCCACAGCCCAGCTGTTTTATTTACATTGAATGCAGCTGAAAGTGCTAACAGCATCCACCTTGTTAAGTTGTTGCAAAAGGCTGGCATGAAATGAAAAGCAAGGTTAGAATGTATTAAAATAAGACCTCATGCTTTGTATAACACAAACCAAATCAATCAATCAAATTTTATTTATATAGCCCTTCGTACATCAGCTGATATCTCAAAGTGCTGTACAGAAACCCAGCCTAAAACCCCAAACAGCAAGCAATGCAGGTGTAGAAGCACGGTGGCTAGGAAAAACTCCCTAGAAAGGCCAAAACCTAGGAAGAAGCCTAGAGAGGAACCAGGCTATGTGGGGTGGCCAGTCCTCTTCTGGCTGTGCCGGGTGGAGATTATAACAGAACATGGCCAAGATGTTCAAATGTTCATAAATGACCAGCATGGTCAAATAATAACAAGGCAGAACAGTTGAAACTGGAGCAGCAGCACAGTCAAGTGGACTGGGGACAGCAAGGAGTCATCATGTCAGGTCGTCCTGGGGCACGGTCCTTGGGCTCAGGTCCTCCGAGAGAGAGAAAGAAAGAAAGAGAGAATTAGAGAGAGCATATGTGGGGTGGCCAGTCCTCTTCTGGCTGTGCCGGGTGGAGATTATAACAGAACATGGCCAAGATGTTCAAATGTTCATAAATGACCAGCATGGTCAAATAATAGTAAGGCAGAACAGTTGAAACTGGAGCAGCAGCATGGCCAGGTGGACTGGGGACAGCAAGGAGTCATCATGTCAGGTAGTCCTGGGGCATGGTCCTAGGGCTCAGGTCAGTTGAAACTGGAGCAGCAGATACGGCCAGGTGGACTGGGGACAGCAAGGAGCCATCATGTCAGGTAGTCCTGGGGCATGGTCCTAGGGCTCAGGTCCTCTGAGAGAGAGAAAGAAAGAAGGAGAGAATTAGAGAACGCACACTTAGATTCACACAGGACACCGAATAGGACAGGAGAAGTACTCCAGATATAACAAACTGACCCTAGCCCCCTGACACAAACTACTGCAGCATAAATACTGGAGGCTGAGACAGGAGGGGTCAGGAGACACTGTGGCCCCATCCGAGGACACCCCCGGACAGGGCCAAACAGGAAGGATATAACCCCACCCACTTTGCCAAAGCACAGCCCCCACACCACTAGAGGGATATCTTCAACCACCAACTTACCATCCTGAGACAAGGCTGAGTATAGCCCACAAAGATCTCCGCCACGGCACAACCCAAGGGGGTTGACAAATACAGTACTAGTTTGACTTTTCAGCCATTTAAAAAAAAATTAGGGTGAGGGGAAGGGGACTAAGTCCAGAGGATCTAGTTGGGTCTAATAGTCCACAGGTTTATCTCCCTTATGAGACTTCTGTTCCAAAAAAACAGCTTCACTCTGTTAAATGCTGTATGTATTTATTAACATTTTTTTTTTCTCACTGAATGATCCACTTAACTGACTGATGGTTTCCCGCTCAACAAATTGTCCACAGCAAGGGAGGGAGCTAACTTCCTGCAATGGATATGAATTTAACAAACCCTTATTGGGGTGGCAGGGTAGCCTCTAGTGGTTAGAGCGTTGGACTAGTAACCGGAAGTTCAAATCCCCGAACTGACAAGGTACAAATCTGTCATTCTGCCCTTGAACAGGCAGTTAACCCACTGTTCCTAGGCCTTCATTGAAAATAAGAATTTGTTCTTAACTGACTTGCCTAGTTAAATAAAGGTAAAATACACTGCTCAAAAAAATAAAGGGAACACTAAAATAACACATCCTAGATCTGAATGAATGAAATATTCTTATTAAATCCTTTTTTCTTTACATAGTTGAATGTGCTGACAACAAAATCACACACAAATTATCAATGGAAATCAAATTTATCATCCCATGGAGGTCTGGATTTGGAGTCACACTCAAAATCAAAATGAAAAACCACACTACAGGCTGATCCAACTTCAATGTAATGTCCTTAAAACAAGTCAAAATGAGCCTCAGTAGTGTGTGTGGCCTCCACGTGGCTGTATGACCTCCCTACAATGCCTGGGCATGCTCCTGATGAGGTGGCGGATGGTCTCCTGAGGGATCTCCTCCCAAACCTGGACTAAAGCATCTGCCAACTCCTGGACAGTCTGTGGTGCAACGTGGCGTTGGTGGATGGAGCGAGACATGATGTCCCAGATGTGCTCAATTGGATTCATATCTGGGGAACGGGCGGGCCAGTCCATAGCATCAATGCCTTCCTCTTGCAGGAACTGCTGACACACTCCAGCCACATGAGGTCTAGCATTGTCTTGCAGTAGGAGGAACCCAGGGCCAACCACACCAGCATATGGTCTCACAAGGGGTCTGAGGATTTCATCTCGGTACCTAATGGCAGTCAGGCTACCTCTGGCAAGCACATGGAGGGCTGTGCGGCCCCCCAAAGAAATACCACCCCACACCATGACTGACCGGTCATGCTGGAGGATGTTGCAGGCAGCAAAACGTTATCCATGGCGTCTCCTGAATGTCACGTCTGTCACATGTGCTCAGTGTGAACCTGCCTTCATCTGTGAAGAGCACAGGGCGGCAGTGGCGAATTTTCAAATTTTGGTGTTCTCTGGCAAATGCCAAACGTTCTGTCGGGCCCTCATACCAGCCTTATGGAGTCTGTTTCTGACCGTTTGAGCAGACACATGCACATTTGTGGACTGCTGGAGGTCATTTTGCAGGGCTCTGGCAGTGCTCCTCCTTGCACAAAGGTGGAGGTAGCGGTCCTGCTGCTGGGTTGTTGCCCTCCTACGGCCTCCTCCATGTCTCCTGATGTACTGGCCTGTCTCCTGGTAGCGCCTCCATGCTCTGGACACTACGCTGACAGACACAGCAAACCTTCTTGCCACATCTCGCATTGATGTGCCATCCTGGATGAGCTGCAATACCTGAGCCACTTGTGTGGTTTGTAGACTCCGTCTCATGCTACCACTAGAGTGAAAGCACCGCCAGCATTCAAAAGTGACCAAAACATCAGCCAGGAAGCATAGGAACTGAGAAGTGGTCTGTGGTCCCCACCTGCAGAACCACTCCTTTATTGGGGGTGTCTTGCTAAATGCCTATAATTTCCACCGGTTGTCTATTCCATTTGCACAACAGCATGTGAAATTTATTGTCAATCAGTGTTGCTTCCTAAGTGGACAGTTTGATTTCACAGAAGTGTGATTGACTTGGAGTTACATTGTGTTGTTTAAGTGTTCCCTTTATTTTTGTTGAGCAGTGTATATATATTTTTTAAATAAATCAACTGTACTCTGTCATTTACCCCAAGCAGAGCGGGCATTGTAGCAGCACAGTGGACTACTGAGTGGATGCAATTAGAACAGAATTAGCTACCTTAAGTCAAACTTTAATATGTCTAATAGAAATGTGGAAGCCTGATTCCAATAGCAGATTTTTGTGGAAATGCTATGGAATTTTAATTGAAAACACATGCTGGGGTTCATAAATGTTTTACCATATTGATCAGTAAAGGCACCTCTGACCAGACCTTATAAGGTTCTACA
Organism: Oncorhynchus keta; assembly: GCF_023373465.1. Taxonomy (NCBI): domain Eukaryota; kingdom Metazoa; phylum Chordata; class Actinopteri; order Salmoniformes; family Salmonidae; genus Oncorhynchus; species Oncorhynchus keta. The sequence continues at coordinate 61,922,542 of NC_068421.1, read as the reverse complement.
CAACCTCCAGGAATCTCACTCAGTCACTACGCTACCTTGGTAATGTGGTCAGAGGAGCTATAAATGCCATGACCACCAGCCCTATGAGTAAACACAGTGTTTATGGTGTAGCAAGGCTCAGACTCTGAAACTCCAATTTGTCTGACTGAAGAGCAGTGGAGGAGAGGGACCCAGATTACAGCAGGAGAGAGAGGGAGAGAGAGGGAGAGAGAGAGGGAGAGAGAGAGAGAGAGAGAGAGAGAGAGAGAGAGGAGAGAGAGAGAGAGAGAGAGAGAGAGAGAGAGAGAGAGAGAGAGAGGGAGAGAGGGAGAGAGGGAGAGAGAGAGAGAGAGAGAGAGAGAGAGAGAGAGAGAGAGAGAGAGAGAGAGGGAGAGAGAGCGACCCAGAAAGAGCCTGCAGACTTCCAACAGAGTAAGAGGGAGCGAGAGAAAGACAGAGAAAGAAAAATAGAGACAAAGAGAGAAAGTAGCAAGATAGAGCCTGCAGTCTGTCTGTTAACAGAGAGAGAAAGAATGGTAGCAAGATAAAGAGAGAGAGGATAATGAGCTAAATCACTGAACCATGAGTGCAGTCCCTTATTCTCATCTATTACACACATACACACACAATCTCATATATACAGTACACACATGCACTGACACGTGCATGCACAGGGTACATACAAATACATTGCCATGCAGAGAAACAGTAGGTTCCTAGATCAAAGTCCCTCAGATCATTCTATAACACCGATAATGTCAGTCCCACTCAACCTCGGATATGTTTGTGTCATATGCATGTCCATAAGGAGTGTGTTGCTGCTTTTGTGCTGTAGTTTGAAAGTAGGATGTGTTTCATGTGTGAGCCAACCCACTCGCTGGTACAGTAGTTTCTATCCCCTGACACTGCAGCAGGCAGCATCACAGTTAATAACTGCATGTTTCCAGTCACCACATATCCGGCCTCACTGACACCATGTTGGGTTTGAAAATCAATAACCCCACCACTAAAAGGCCAGCCAATTTGCAAGCATGGGCAGAGTAAATCCATACGCTGCCAGTGTTTTAATGAAGGGAATCTTAACCAAGAGCCAGGGCCACTGTGGCTTTTCATTAGGCTGGGATACTCCGAGCCAGGGTCCATGGGGGAGAGGGCAGGAGGGTGCGAGGCAGTGTTGAGATGGAGGGTGGAGGAATGGAGGGAAGGAATCAGAGGGATATCCCTGGAGATGGAGCGAGAGAGAAGAAGATTAAAGGACATGCCACTGGAATGGAGGAAAGAGGAGGAGAAGATCAGGGAAGCGAGGGAACAGAAGACTGTGGCTGCAGACGAATGGAGAGAGAGATGGGGAAGATTAACCGCAACATAGAAATGAAAGACTGTGAAAGGTGTGAGCTCCATAGCTTGGCGACTACCCCCTGAAAGAAACACAAACACATGGCAGTTAGTTAGTCTGCCTTCATAGCGCCATATCCCTCCGCCTGGCCCATTCCTCCCCATCTCCTCCACTAACTAGGCTGCTCTTGCCTCAGTGTTGTTCTCTTGTAATTGGAGCTGCAAGCCCAAGACGTGCTCAGTGTTCGTCAGGCTGACAGTCAGG